>NC_138745.1:13328358-13632204 GCF_965113295.1 Leuciscus leuciscus
AAATACGTATTACTAGGCTTATTATTACTAGGCTTATTATACGTGTGCATTGAAGTTTTAAAATGTATCTAATATAATACTTGAATTGAATTAAATGTTTTTGATACCAGCATTAAATTATTGTTTTTATTATTATTTTACTGACTCGAAGTTGGCACTGTGCATGTAAAATACCCCAAGTAGAGTCCTGCACAGGTTCGGGTACCCGCGGGTGACCCGACGGGTGACCCGCAAATTTTGCTCAAACGGGTGAAAAATATACAACCGTGTCGGATACGGGTGCGGGTCGGGTCGGACACGGGGGAAACACGGGTCTAAACACGGATTTAAAACAATCACATGCAAACGTAAAAATATATGCATATTTTTAGGAACACATCTACAAAAATATTCCAGTATTTCAAGTTGATAAATAATTTTAAATCCACATCAGTTTATTTGTGCCCACGCGCCACGCCACGTTACCTAGGCTACTTCCACTTTTAAAAATTCCTCATAAACGCATGCGCGCGATCTTGCAGTCGTCGAGATGGATGCTGAGGAGTTGATGAAAAGAATAGCTAGTGGAGATTATAAAGTTGTCGACAATACGTCATCAAAAGTCAAGTCCAGTGTGTGGGAGAAATTTGGAGTTATCTGAAGAAAACAATATTGTGAAAGGCTTTGCTGCATGCATGTTCGTGTTGGATAGCCGCAAATGTGGAACTTCATCGCTGAGGAAGCACGCAGATAACTGTGGTAACAAACCAAGCAGTTCTATCGAACAGTATTTTTCAAATTTAACACTGTTAAGTATGTGTGGTGTGCAGGGCGTGTTTGAACCCAAAATTGTCAGATGTAGGCTAGACGAAATTGCGTGGCAGATATGTGGTAGGCGCGTCTGTTTTGTGGAAACGTTTGCCATGTTTTTCATGTACCGGCCTTTTGACAGCTTTGGCTGAAGTTGTCCTTGTGTTCATTGTCGTGTAATAACTTCTGTATGACCTGGCAATAAATATTTTTGTAATTGTGTCTATAATGTGATTGGCTAAACTGATTTTATTTCGGGTGCGGGTCGGGTGTCGGTTCTATTTTAAGCGGGTCGGGTCGGGTGCGGATTTTAATTAGTGCTGTTGACGGATAACGGGTCGGATGCGGTTTGAAGCACTGCGGGTACGGGCGGGTGCGGATTTACAAAATCAGACCCGTGCAGGACTCTGACCCCAAGTAGCAGGTTTTATTTATGGGAGAAAAAGGGTCTACTGGCGCCAGTAAGCCTATCTTTGCATAACTCTGTCTGTTTTTTAGACAATAACGAGTGAAAATAGTTAGGTTAGATACAATTGAGTCAGCTTGTTTTGTTAAAAATCGATAGCTGTAATGCTTTGGTGCAGAAGGAAGCCCGTGAGCCACGGAGGTAAGTTTGCGTGCAGATTAGGCAAATTTCCACCTAACGTTATTAGACTGCTAACGTTAGTCAGCTCATCATTTTTTGTTCTGCTTCTCTTATAGCTCTTAAACCTTTAAAACTGAGTTTACGAAGATGTATGTAACCACAGTCGTTAGCTTTGATTAACTATTGAAGCCTTTTCTCTTGTCAAAAGGCTCAACGCGACCGCCTATTTTGTTTGCGTGCAGATTAATTTCCGCCTATTTTAGACAGCCTAATATTTTGGTATTGCATCAGTCATATCTCTTAAACGTTTAAAATGGAGTTTAGGAAGATGTATGTAACCACAATCATTAGATTTGAATAGCTCTTAAAGCCTTATCTCTTGTCAGCGACCGCAGACATTGATGAACACTGCTGGCAGCAGCGATGTCTGTGTCCGTACCATTCTAATCAATGACAGCGTAACCTCGTATCTCCCCGCTCCCAAGTCATAAATCTCGTATCTCCGATCTCACATGATTTTGGGGAAATGTTGTGTTAATGTTGGTATACAACAGTATATGATAGCAATACAAGGTATAATACCAACTTTAACGATACAATGTTTAATAACTAAAAAAATATGCAGTTTTTTTAATTTCCTGAAAAATAATGGTTTTGGAGATACGAGGATTCCGCCCGACAGCGACGATATGCTGATAACGGCTATATTAGGTCTTAGTTTATTTTCTTAATATTTCTCTTTGGTTTTTTTTTTAAATAAAGCTGCTCTTAATTTTCATTGATGACTGATTATTGCAGTGTTTGGATATATTATTGTCACGGTCACCAGCCTAGTCACCACCTCCTTCACTACATTTCCCAGCATCCTCCTTGGCCCACACCTGCACCTCCTTCACAATCACCTGCACCTGTCAGCGATCTCCCTCATTAACTTCACCATAAAACCACTCACCTTGTGTTCCCTCATCGTCCAGTCTTGTTTATCATGAGTGTGTGGAACGTTTGGACCCATATGTCCTGTGTCCTGTGTCCTGTGTCCTGTGTCCTGTGTCCTGTGTCCTGTGTCCTGTGTCCTGTGTCCTGTGTCCTGTGTCCTGTGTCCTGTGTCCTGTGTCCTGTGTCCTGTGTCCTGTGTCCTGTGTCCTGTGCTCTCCTCTACCTTGTGTTTGCCATTTACCTGTTTGTCTGCCCACTGCTGCTAAAACTCTTTTACCTGCTCTTCTATCTCCGGGGTCCTGTTCCGTAACAGAAGACCGGACCTAGACAGATTGCAGCACCATGGGTATCCTCCTCGGCCCACAAGATCCCACCGACCTACTCCTCACCATCACCCAGGATCACCGCCCGATCAAGGACTATATTGAGGAGTTCCTCGACCTCGCATCTCGCCATGAAACGATGGGACCTTCTGATGGTCCTCGGTCATTTCTGACCGAATAATTTTCTGTTTTGAATTTCTAAAAATCACAGCTTCATCGGAAGGTTATGATACTTGGTGACTTTTCTGGGATTAGGTATGTGAATACAAAAAAAAATTGAGGTCATGATCCGAGCATGCTAAGTGGTCGTAAAAAAAATAGTCACACTCGTGGTCTTCGGTCAAAAATGACCGACCCATAGGAAATGAATGGGAAATTTACAAAAACACAAAAATTCTCTGAATTTTTGTCTGTACAATCTACAAATCGGACACGATTCTAAAAAAAAGTACACCGTAGTAAAGGGGTGACACTCTACAACATCAAGAGTGCAAAAAATTCACACCCACCCACACACACACACACACACACATACAAACACACGTTTATACACATACACACCAATAAATTCAGATTACAAAAATCTGTTTTGAATTTTTAAAAATCACAGCTTCATCAGAATGTTACAAAACTTGGTGACTTTTCTGGCATTAGGTATGTGAACACACAAAATAATTGAGTTCATGATCCGAGCATGCTAAGTGGTCGTAAAAAAATTAGTCATGATTTTGGTCTTCGGTCAAAATTACCCCCATAGGAAATGAATGGGAAATTGACAAAAACACAAAAATTCTCTACAAATCAGCAACGATGCAGAAAAAAAGTGCTCAGCAATGAAGGGGTGAAGTGAAAAACATAACATAATTAATAATTATAATTAATATCTGTATATATAATTAATATAATAATTATTAAAATTATTAAAATAATAATAAGGAATAATTGACGACAGGCCGTTGAATTATTAGAAAAATAATGCACACCCGAGGTGGTAATGCGGTCACGACGCGAAGCGGAGTGGCCGTTACACCTCGGGTGTAATTATTGTTGTAATTGTAATTGTAATTGTAATTATTAGAGAGAGATGTTGCAATAATGAGACAGAAAAGCATATGTGCGTCAATATTATTATTTATTTATTAATTCAATTCGTTTTAATTAATTCGTTAATTCTTTTTTTTTTTCTATTATTGACAGATGACAGTAGATCTAGCCAAATAAATGAAACCCAAAGCCCTTTTAACAAGTAGGCCTATCAATAATTATTTATTTGTTAAATTATCTGCAATAAAAATCCGTGCTGCAGGACTAGCCATTTATTTAGCCTATATTCAGTTTAATTTTCTATTGATTATAGATAGGACTTTATAGTTTATTTATTCAAATTAAACTGCATGTTTCTATTGATTGTGAAGCTAGACATTGAAAATTGCAGATCAAGCGCATGGGGCTAAATGCTTTTTCTTGTTATGAATTGTATCCTATTTTCCGTTATTACAGTTGACTACGCGAAGTGATATGGAACTGTAATGCGGTCAAGACCTGCCTGGAACTACTTTAGCCGTGCGTTTCCCTGAAAATAATGCACACCTTAGAACGTTCATCAACCAATCAGATTCAAGCATTCAACGGTCCTGTAGTATAAAATGTTATAAACCTTGGCAAAAAGTATTATTTGAGAATTTCTAAAAAAATACATTCAATCCACATCTTAAAAGTAAGTAATTTGGTCCAAAAACAACTAGAATTCACAAACATCTCCATTTAGAGCTATACAGGCATCTAGTGGTAAACCCATGCAATAACATGTTTTATTTAATTTTATGTTTAATAAATTGATTAATTTTATTTTATTTTAATTTTTTTCTGAAAGCCTAGTCTCTATTTTACCCGAAAATACTGCATAGAATTTTTTTTATTTTTTTTTTTTTTTTTTTTTTTAATCATTATTTCCAATGGCAAAAAATGGACTATGAATATTGCATAAATATTAATAAGTTCAATCAAATTGTCTCAAAATTCTAAATTAAAAAGAATAAATATTATAGAACAAAAATAAATTGCATTGGTTTTTACTGGGATGGAGAAAGTTTCATTTTTAGGTGTCCGGTCATTTATGACCGGGAAGGCCCCCACTGTGACTGCTAAACGAAGACCATCAGAGGGTTAAAGGAGCATTTCACCCATGGGAACATTGATCTTTATTGAAAGTGGGTCATATATGTAGTCGAAATGTAAAATAAATTTTGAATTTGATTCGCATTTGAATGAAAGACAACAACTCCCACAATGCACCACATTGCACAGCTCCGCAAGCCACTCCCACTAATCCAGAACAGTGCATATGAGGTATCCGCCTATCAGAGAAATCACTCTTCCGTCTACAAGGCTAGCTACCACCAGAGCTTGAAATTAATTTCACACAAAATGTCTAGTTAGTTGGCGAACTCATTACTGAATTACTTCTCGTTTGTATTTCTTTCGAAATGGTGAATTATTGCATGGTACCGGGATGTTCAGTCAGACTCAGTTCAGTCAACCAACTAGGATGGTTCACAACACAAACGTCCATGTCCTCATCTGATTCAGAGATTTCGTCCAGGAGAAATTGGCATTGTTGAAATTCTTTGCAGCAGACGGACTCTATCTCTGTGTCCATAGGCTCACAGTGAGAGCACAGGCACCACCAGTCCGCCCCAGCTCGAGCCAGTCCGGGCTCCTCGTCCGTGACAGGCAGGTCTTCTGCCTCGGCTGCTCTTCGCTATAATGCGGCTCTTTGCTATAATGCGGCTCGTAAAGGTAGCCACAAACACCTGATTCAAGCACCAGACTTCCGAAATCCTCTTCTTCTATATCATATTGAGTACCCTCCGCTATTATCATAACTTCACATCTGGCTCCACAGCGCCTGTTAGCTTAGCTTACAAACAAGATAGAGGATATTGCTTTTAGTTTCAGAAAGTGAAGTCCCACCCACTGATCTGTAATAGGTCTGTAACGTGAGTGGGTCCCACCCCCTGGGAAAGATGAGGAATGAGTGTTTATAGTCTCAACCCCTCTACAAAGATATGGGACTTCCTGCTTAGAATGACGCAAAATTACGATTTTTGCGTCATTGTAAGCAGGAACTGCAACACTGAAATCCTTATTTCTCCCATCTCAGGGGAAAATGAGGGAATAATTCACGACCATTCAAAAATATGACTGAGTTTCTAACGATACAAGGCTTGATGCAAATGGGTGAAGTGTCCCTTTAAGACCATCTTTTGGAGCGGTTTGGACGATCCACTCTTCCAGCAATTACCAGCTGCTGCCACCACGTGTTCCTTTAAAAGGTACATAGATTACATTCTGTGGTTGAGTGGATCCTCCTACACTGTCGAGGAAGCAGTTCCAGATCTCCCTTCCGTCCCTGTCTCACCACTGTGTCCTGAGCCTGAGTCCGTTCCTCAGCCTGAATCCTGTATTAGAGATGGCCGCCGCCACGCCTGAGCCTGAGTCCCCGGCCAAGATGACTACCGACCACGCCTAAGAATTTGTCTCCGGCCAAGATTTTCCGTCCCTGGAACGAGCTTCTCATCTATTACAATCCTCTATAATAAACAGTAGATGTTTGTTTATCTCCATTGTCGTGTGCTCCTCTATAGCCACCAACTGTGAAACATTTAAATATAGTTCATGATTTCCTCTGTTAAATCATTGTGTAACAAAACAGTCTATGCTTTAAAATATGACAATGCATGTAATGTTTGATTGAAATTCTGTGGTTTACTAAGAGTAAATAATAATTTATAAATGAAAATGAAATCACTGATCATGAAAATCAATTTAACCTATATTAAGTGTGAAATAATGAGGAAATAGGGTTACTGTTATGCTTAATTGTCGACATACAGTAAGAAAATCGCCGACGCGATAGGTCCGTTTTTTTCCTTATCAGTGCAACAGAGACGAAAAATAATCTGTTGATTTTGATCTTACATACTTGTGTTTTACATCACTCAATCCTGTTAAGTGTGTATTATTTTTGTGAATACTCACAATAAAAACAAAGTGTTGTGCTTTTCGCCAAATAAAGAAAAATAAACATGATGCGAGTTCTGCTTTCTCTCTGTCAGTGTAGTCCAGTCCGAAAATGAACTGTAACTCAGCGAATACTCAGTCAAACAGGCATACAGACACACAGGCATGAAGCTTGAATTCTCTTCTTTTAAATGAAGTATTTTTTATAAAAAAACAAATATTCACAGTTTATGTAATATGTATGAAAAGAGAGAGATGTCAGTCATTCATTAAATTTAATGTGACTCCGCCCACGGAGAGCGCGCACTATTCAAACGCAAATGTGAGGCGATCCCATACAGACCTGTGAAACGCCCAGATCAGCTGGATAACACACACCGCGAGTTCACTTTCAGACTCATGTACTTAACGACGCTGTGAGGAATAATACTATCTTATAATAATCCTGGAAAATTTACCTCAGAAGTTCTGGAAGTTTCATTTCGAGGAGCAAACGGATCCGGCTGAGGAATAGGTCAGTTCTATTTGCTTTGTTCTAATCGCAAGTGTCTGTACATGAATCGCATATTTATATTTAGATGTTAGCTGTTAGCTGTGAATGAATGAACATTTAGATGTTAGCTGTTAGCTGTGTGTGAATGAATGAACGCACAGATGCGCGCTGTTGTGGAGCTACTTGTGGAGCTACTACAGCTGGCAAAAATACTGAATGAATGAACAGCTTTTTAAAACAGAGACAGATGTTGACATGGTTTGTTTATTTTGCTCACATTTGATTTGCTTAGAGCCCGCATCAATGGGGCATAAGCATTTACTGTGAGATACCTGCCTTTACTTTTGTTTATTTATCGCTCACAATTGCTTTGTTTATAGCCGACTGATTATTTTTTTATTTTGCTCACATTTGATTTGCTTAGAGCAAATTTAGAACATTTAGTTCCTCCACATAGAGGAATTACAATAAAACAGATTGAAAAACAAAACCTTTGAATCTCCTCTTTGTTCAGGCTTTGTAAAATGCTTTGCTATACTGAGATGAGTAAAAATCGACTGAAATATGTTGAAATAAAATGTCTTTGTATAAGCAACGTATTAAACTGCAAATTAACATTTATATGCCCTAATATTTCATAAAAACAATGTTACAGTCAGGCGAAATATGAAAGAACATTTTGTTGACTAGATTTGGGTGCAGTTTTTACAGTAGAATATACTGCCACATCAAATAAGCTTTTGTTTAGCAATTTCTGCTCATATGTTCTATATATATATATATAAATAATACTATTTTTGTCAAAAATAAAGTCATCAGCTAAGATGTTAGCTGTTCCAATGTTGTCTATATTCAAACTAATGAATACATAGATAAAATGTAGGCCTATAATAATTTTTTTACAAAGAAAGAGTACACTTGAAATATTGTTGAAATTGTTATTATTGTTGTAATTGTAACCTATTTAATAAAATAGCAAAACATATTTACAAGATGGATGTAAGCAAAATCTTAAATGGTCAATATAAGTCTTCTTCTAAATATATCTTTTGTCCTTGCATTCATTCTTGTGGCTCAGTCAGTGTCACACCTGAATGAATGGCTCATTATGCAAGTCATTACGCATAATGGGTGGGACATTGTATTCTCAGGTGTAAACCACTCCTCCTTCACGCCCCCCTCGCATATTGGCTTTCCAAGCAAAACCTGTCTTACACAATTTAAATCAATGTATTGTATTATGTGAACGATAAAGCAATACTATTTTCACATAATTTTGAAGCCAGAACTCGAAGCAACAACATCCATTAGTCAAAAGTCTTGTGGACACATATTTAGTATGAGTTGTGTGGTCTTATTTCAGCAACTTTCATTTAAATTTTTTTCAATAACCACGCATAAACATTATTCTCTTAAAAATACAAACATCTACATACATGTTGCTCACATATTATGGTAGCCCTGTTTGTGCTATATAGAGTGAATTTACACCTTTGCCATTAACATGTTTATAAATAACTGAAAAAATCACAAATGTCAGGGCATGTCAAAACATCCCAAGGGCCCCAAAAACACCTCAGACCCCAGAGGGTTAAGCATTAGTAAATAGTTGATTCATCATTTATACAGCAATGACCCTACATTAATAGACATTAGTAAGCAGTTTATAAATACAGCTATGAATGCTTTATTCTTGAATGCTTCTTCTATTTATAAGCATATATATAATGTTTAATAACTATTTTCATACTGTATTAATGATCAATTTATCATGTCTAAATAAAGTATTACATTATTTTCAAACCACTTATTTAGTTGTCAGTGGTTCACAAGATACTTTAGAAAGTGTGAGTAAATGATGAATAATATATTTAAATATACATTTATACATATTATTTAGACATATGGTAATAGTTACTCAGTGTGTTAATAAATGCTTTATTAACACATATTCCTACTGTAATTCATGATTATTTCAGGTAGTTATAAAACAATAATTTGTCAGTTAACTATTTTTGTGAGCTCATCTAAAGTGAGGACTATTTTGCCTCGACTATTTATGCCTCTAAACAGAAAAAGGAAACATACACAACACAGAGTGATACAGAACATATAAATATTTATTTCAAGATGCAAAAAATTTTACTGTAAAACTGTACACTTGATATTAAATGAAAAAACATACCTCTGCAATGTCATAGAAAATAAAAATTCCTGTACACCTCCAGAAAAAATAACTGTGCAGTAAAATGAAACTAAGCCTCTGCAATCTGATCTAAAAATAAATTTCTGTAAAGTGTAAACATTGCTGAATAAAAATTTACCACTGCCAACACTGGATTACAGGAGTGCCAAAATACAACAAATATATATATATATATATATATATATATATATATATATATATATATATATATATATATATATATATATATATATTATAAAACAATAATAATATAATAAAATATTCCACAGAGTCAAAACTACCTCAGTACTGTGAGACTGGAAAAACTGGAAGAGAGGGTAACTCTCTGAGAAAACAAAGGAAATTAGCATTTGAACCCTCTCTAGTGAAATTAGCATCAGCATTCGAGACGCAAGTCTCACCTGAGTATCATCCTAATCTACATCTCTATCCCTCTTCCCACATTCCTTCTCTCTCTCATGCTGAGATCACCAAAATTCACCCAAAAATCTACATGGTTTAATGTGAACAATTATCATACATCAATATACATGTCTGGACTGGACTGGAGGGAGACCGTGAGCGTCGTGCCTCGATCCGGAACACTGCCAGACCCAAGGCTTTTTCACGTCATGCCTGACCACCCTGATCTTCACGTCATGCCTGACCAGCCTGAGCTTCTTCACGTAATGCCCGCCATGCCTGAGCCCTCGTCTTCAGCCAAGATGGCTGCCGCCTCACCGCTTGAGCCCTCAGCCAAGATGGCCGCCCCCTCACCGCCTGAGCCCTCAGCCAAGATGGCCGCCGCCTCGCCGCTTGAGCCCTCAGCCAAGATGGGTGAGTTCATGGGTGGAATAAACATATGGCAGGACTTTTACTTTCTGACCCCTGAACTTTACACCTCTGGTTTTTAGTGGAGCATAGGGAACACCAACTGTGATTTTAGAGTTCCGGCTAATATTTGGCACTTTAGTTTACTTTGTTTTGTAAAGACTAAAAGGGAATTTCTGTTTAGGACAGCAAACTGCTGATCGACCAACCTAAAGAGGGTGAGTGTAACCTTTGTTTAATGTAATGTTACTTTAGTCAAGTGTACGTGAGAAACCATGGCATGACCAAACCAAATCTACTATCAGAGAAGTACTGTATATTAGTCGGCTTATATCTGTAGCAGTGGTCAAGACCTCTGTCTAAAGAAAACGTTACTTTAATTCAAGTGTATACAACCAAGGGGGCTATACAAAAATATATTTGATTGTGTAATCGTAAATGCGACCGTCTAAGGTATTAGCCAATTACCTCTGTTTAGTGACCCAAAGCTGTCGAGTTTGTGATCGTGAGACCTGCGTTATAAACAGCCGGCGTAAGGACCTCAAAGCGAAATAGTTTCCTAATCTGAACGGGTAAAATATAAAGAGTTAAATAGAACAATCAAATGTATTGCTAAACTATTATATAAATGACCAATAACAAATTGGCATTCCAACCTAAATTTGAGGTGTGATAAAATGTTGTCAGATAAAAGCTTAATTGGAATCAAATTACTTTGCCACACGGAAAAGAATGTAACACGCAGTAACCTTCACCTGCTTATTGGAAACTGTCGTTGGACCGATTGGGTAGGCCTTACAGTACTAACTTTCAAACATTAGAGAACAGCAGTGCAGATCGTGGACGAGTTTTGATTCATTGTACAACTTTGGTTTGATTTAGTTAGATTTAGTGTGAAAACTTACCCAGCTATAGAAGATACTACCAAAGCCTTTAAGGCTTTCGGTAAGCTGCTGCCCCTAAAACAAAAGTGAACTGACCTACAGTAGGATCTGGGGAAATTTTCACACTAAATCTTACTAAATCAAACTAAAGTTGTACATTGAACCGAAACTCGTCCACGTTCTGCACTGCTGTTAAACAGACATACCTGAAGAGAACTAACTCCATCACTTAGTAACCATAGAAACAAACAGGTGGGGGATGAGGAAGATAGAATCCATATTGAACAGATTAGAAGAACAACAAAGAAACTCAAACATGAACAGGACAGAGAAACAGATCAAAAAATAAACTGAAAACGTGACATTACCCTCCCCCGTAACACATCCCAGGGGTGGGAGGAGGCTGACGAAGAGGTGGCTGCGCAAAAATGGAAGCCTCCAGGGTGGCGACGACGGCAGTTCATGGGACCATTGCGGAGCCGGCAGTTCAGGGGGCCAGGGAGGTGCCGACAGTTCAGGGATGGCCTCCTTGGCTGTGTATGAGAGAGCGGGCAGCTCTGGGACAGCCTCCGTAGCCATGGATGGGTATTTTTGCATTATGAAATAAATATTTCATGTTCCGTATCACTCTGTATTGTCTTTGTTTCCTTTTGCCATGAAATCTCCTTTTTAAAAGCTTTATGAGGCATAAATATTCCTCACTTTAGATGAGCTCACAAAAATAGTTCACTGACAACTACTAAATGTTTTATAACTACCTGAATTAATCATGAATTACAGTAGGAATATGTGTTAATAAAGCAGAGTAACTATTACTCTATGTCTAAATAATAAGATGTATAAATGTACCTTTAAACAGTTTATTAATCATTTACTTACACTTTGAACCACTGAAAACTCTTAAATAACTGGTTTGTAAATAATGTAATACTTCATTTAGAAATGATAAAATGATCATTAATAAAGTATGAAAATACAATTATTAAACACATTATAGACATGCTTATAAATCAATAAAAAAGCATTTATAGCTGTATTTATAAACTGCTTACTAATGTATATTAATGTAGGTCCAATGCTTTATAAATGATTAACTATTTACCAATGCTTAACTAATCATTCATACCATGCAGTTATTATAAAGTGTTACCGAAAAGGGAACTTATGTTGAGAATAGAATGTGCATATGGCAGATCAAGTGTCAGATCATGTAAACTCAATTCGGTCTTTATTTGAACCATGTACCATGTGTGAAAATCAATGTATTATTCAGGACATTACGTTCTTGGGAGCTACAATACCTGTAAAGTTTGTCTGGGTTAGAGTTCGTAGAGCCATTCGACTTCATCGCAGCAGAAACAGTCTATGAAACAGATGAATAGGAATCGTTTGACTCTATATATTGCTTAGAAACATTACATCAGATGTATATTTGTTTTTAAAAATGGTGCTTATGGCATACTTGTTGCGGAGTGTATGCTGGAGGGAGTGGCCGGTTCTGGGCAGGATCCTGAGCACTGGATGGGGGATCAGAGTTCACTGGAGGTTCAGAGGTCAGTAGGACAGGATAGTGACCCAAAGGAAAGGCTGAATTTTCCAGATCAGCAAGCAGGGCATCTACAAAGACAAAAAAGTTATAGAAAAACATCATGGAAAAGTAGTAAGTCAAGACTCTGAGGGGCTGTTCTTTCT
This sequence comes from Leuciscus leuciscus, assembly GCF_965113295.1. Taxonomy (NCBI): domain Eukaryota; kingdom Metazoa; phylum Chordata; class Actinopteri; order Cypriniformes; family Leuciscidae; genus Leuciscus; species Leuciscus leuciscus. The sequence goes on from NC_138745.1 coordinate 13,341,101, forward strand.
TTTTTAATTATTGGCCTTTTAAAAAATTATAAGAATAGTGGAAAACTTGACAGGAGAAGGAAAAGAACTGGGACATGATCCAGGCCTCGAGAATGGAATCCCCTCAAGCACAGCTCTATATGTCAATTTTAAATCCACAACTTTCCACTATCGAATGATGACACTAGGGGCCAGACTTGGGAGCCCCAATCACCTCTGAGAATTCAGAAAAGGCCACTGAGAATTGGTAATTGGAATTTGCAAACACTCCAGTCAGATTTGTTTTTCAGACACAAGCTCATTCCAATCTTCACCTCTAAGGCCCCATTTACACTGCATGGTTCAAGTGACCCAATTCCGATTTTTTCCTCTCATGTGGCACAGATCGGATATGACCGGTGAACGTGTACGCAGGAAAAAACCACATGGATTCCGATTTTCTCAGATCGGATTCAGGCCTCACTCATATGTGGTAATAAATCAGATATGAATCGGATACGTGCATTTGCGTGTGCCATGTAAGCAGACAAATCGGATATTCCCCAGTAAATGCGAGTCGTACGTCATTAAAAAAAGTGACGTTAACTCAGGTGGACACCACCAACTGCGATCACATGACTTATTAATGGCGCAATGGAGGAGAAGGCTCAACACAGTGGAGTATTTATTTATCCGCCTTACGAGAGCAATGTTTTGCTGACCTTTGAAAATAGTGCGGAAAGCAAAACACTGGATAATTAAAGATGCGCGGATGAGCTCCAACATCACCCGAATCCGCAGCCAAAAACAAATCATCCACCCCCACCAATAATTTTCTCTGGTTTAAGTATCAGCACCCAATGGTCAAATTACTATTATTCTTATGTGTTGTTACGCGTGAGGATAAATGGAGGATCACCTTCAACAGCGGACTTGGCCACCGTTGATGCGCGCATCTCTAATGGTAACATAATACACTGATGAATGTTGATAGATATAAATAGAAGGGCTTTCAGATCACTTCAATAGGACCAGCGGGCAGCATACTAGAGGCACGCAGCTCGCAAGTGGTTTTCTCTAGAATACCTTGTTCTCCTGATTTTTCAGTGCTGTATTTTAGTCAAGGTAAGGCCATCTTCGATTTTCTTGTTCTTTTGTAATTTTAATTTGACATAATCCTGTATTTCAGTTAGACGCATTGGCACTTTAGAGAAATAGCCGCGAACGAAACACATGTAACTGTTTATAGCAACCTAATTTGCACGTAACTTAAGCCGTTGCTCCTAGCACTTTAGATTTGACACATTTTGCCGTTATTGACTTAATTGCCCGAACGAAACAGCATCTGTGAAAATTGATAGATATAAATAGAAGGGCTTTCAGATCACTTCAATAGGACCAGCGGGCAGCATACTAGAGGCACGCAGCTCGCAAGTGGTTTTCTCTAGAATACCTTGTTCTCCTGATTTTTCAGTGCTGTATTTTAGTCAAGGTAAGGCCATCTTCGATTTTCTTGTTCTTTTGTAATTTTAATTTGACATAATCCTGTATTTCAGTTAGACGCATTGGCACTTTAGAGAAATAGCCGCGAACGAAACACATGTAACTGTTTATAGCAACCTAATTTGCACGTAACTTAAGCCGTTGCTCCTAGCACTTTAGATTTGACACATTTTGCCGTTATTGACTTAATTGCCCGAACGAAACAGCATCTGTGAAAATTGATAGATATAAATAGAAGGGCTTTCAGATCACTTCAATAGGACCAGCGGGCAGCATACTAGAGGCACGCAGCTCGCAAGTGGTTTTCTCTAGAATACCTTGTTCTCCTGATTTTTCAGTGCTGTATTTTAGTCAAGGTAAGGCCATCTTCGATTTTCTTGTTCTTTTGTAATTTTAATTTGACATAATCCTGTATTTCAGTTAGACGCATTGGCACTTTAGAGAAATAGCCGCGAACGAAACACATGTAACTGTTTATAGCAACCTAATTTGCACGTAACTTAAGCCGTTGCTCCTAGCACTTTAGATTTGACACATTTTGCCGTTATTGACTTAATTGCCCGAACGAAACAGCTGTACTCACTCAAGCGGTGAGAGCATTATCTGTATATCTGTGTAATTTGCACGCTGCCGCGGAAGCGTCAGCGGAAGCATTCAGCTCTCGTGTTCAGCCTCCTCATGTGAAGACCGACTCGGGTAAAGACCAGCGACTCTACCTGCGCGACTCCACCGAGCAAGGACACCAGAAAGGCACTTAAGTATCTCCTCTTCCCTTCTTTTTCCCTCTACTTATCTTATTGTTCACCTTCATCAACATGTGCTTTCAATACATTCCTGTTATCTCTCGGCAACGTCCTTTCATCACGCGCAATAGACAGCGCAATACTGCCAATCTGCGTCCCATCCTCACATCCTCACACACTCCTCTCTCTCTTTCCGTGGGTCTATGGAATTGTCAGTCAGCAGTCAATAAAGCTGACTTCATTCCAGCCTTTGCATCTCATTCTACTCTTAGTATCTTGGGGCTGACTGAGACCTGGATCCGTCCAGAAGACTCAGCAACCCCTGCTGCTCTCTCTAGCAATTTCTCCTTCTCCCACTCCCCGCGCCAGTCTGGGAGAGGTGGGGGTACAGGGCTTCTCGTTTCTAACAATTGCAAATACTCCACGCTCTCTTCTCTATGCAACAACAACTCATTTGAATATCATGCTATTACACTTACAACTCCCATTAAAATCCATATTGTAGTCATTTATCGCCCCCCAGGTCAGCTGGGTAACTTTGTAGATGAGCTGGATGTGCTGCTGTCCACTTTCCCTGAGGACGGCACCCCACTTCTAGTCTTCGGTGACTTCAACATTCATCTCGAAAAGCCACATGCAACAGACTTCACCTCACTCCTAGCCTCTTTCGATCTCAAACGACTCATCACCACAGGTACTCACAAATCAGGCAACCAACTGGACCTGGTTTACACACGCAACTGCACCACAGAAAACATCCTGGTGACACCTCTCCACGTTTCAGATCATTTCCTCATTACTTTCAGTCTACAACTCTCTACCCCGGCACCACCACCCCCACCACCAGTCACTTTCAGACGAAACCTGCGCTCACTTTCCCCCTCCCATCTTTCCTCTGCCGTGTCATCCTCTCTTCCCCCACCCTCACAATTCTCATCTCTGGATGTGAATACCGCAACGGACACCTTATGCTCCACTCTAATCTCTTCTCTAGACATTATCTGCCCCCTCTCCTCCAGGCCAGCACGCGCTACTCCCTCTAACCCCTGGTTATCTGAGGTTCTTCGGGAACACCGGACCGAACTCAGGGCAGCGGAGAGGAAATGGCACAAATCAAAAGACGCATCTGACCTGAGTATGTATCAATTTCTCCTCTCCTCCTTTTCTGTCGATGTTCATGCTGCAAAATCTTCATACTTCCACAACAAGATCAACAGCTCCTCCAACACACGACTACTCTTCAAGACATTCAACTCTCTCCTCTGTCCACCTACACCACCACCTGCCTCCTCCTTAACTGCTGACGATTTTGCGCACTTCTTCACCAAGAAAACAACAGCTATCAGCAGTCAATTCTCAGCTCCACACACACAGGAACCCAGACCGACCCCTTCCACAGCCAATATCCCTCTGTCCTCCTTTTCTTCGCTAACCGAGGAAGAAGTATCTACACTTCTCCTCTCCAGTCACCCTACCACCTGCCCGCTTGACCCCATCCCCTCACACCTTCTACAAGCCATCTCTCCCACACTTCTACCATCACTCACACACATCATCAACTCATCCCTCCATACTGGCACCTTCCCTACAGCATTCAAGCAGGCTCGGGTTACTCCACTGCTCAAAAAACCAACGCTAAACACATCATTTGTAGACAATTACAGACCTATCTCTCTCCTACCATTCATTGCGAAGACACTTGAAAGAGCTGTCTTCAACCAACTAACATCCTTCTTGTCTCTAAACAACCAGCTGGATGTCAACCAATCTGGCTTCAAGAAAGGACACTCAACTGAGACTGCATTACTGTCAGTCACAGAAGCCCTACGGATCGCAAAAGCTGCTTCCAAATCTTCAGTCCTCATTCTCCTGGATCTGTCTGCTGCCTTCGACACGGTGAATCATCAGATCCTTATGTCCACCCTCTCATCACTGGGCATCACAGGAACTTCACTCCACTGGTTTGAGTCCTATCTCACAGGTAGGTCCTTCAAGGTCGCATGGAGAGGTGAGGTATCCAGAGCACATCAGCTGACCACAGGGGTTCCCCAGGGTTCAGTTCTTGGTCCCCTCCTCTTCTCCATCTACACCACATCACTGGGACACATCATACAGGCACACGGTTTTTCCTACCACTGCTATGCTGATGACACGCAGCTCTTCCTCTCCTTTCAACCAGATGATCCCACAGTAGCTGCACGGGTCTCAAGCTGTCTGGCGGACATCTCCACATGGATGAAGGAACATCACCTGCAGCTCAACCTGGCAAAGACTGAGCTTCTCGTCCTCCCTGCCAATCCGTCTCTACAGCACGACTTCACCATCCAGCTAGAGTCATCATTAATCACCCCATCAAGATCGGTCAGAAATCTTGGAGTAACGTTTGATGACCAGCTGACCTTCACAGATCACATTTCAAAGACAGCTCGATCATGCAGGTTTGCACTGCACAACATCAGGAAAATCAGGCCTTTCCTAACTGAGCATGCAACACAACTCATCGTCCAGGCCCTGGTCATCTCTAGGCTTGACTACTGCAATGCTCTTCTGGCTGGACTTCCAGCATGTGCAACCAAAACCCTACAGATGATTCAGAATGCTGCAGCTCGTCTTATCTTCAACGAGCCCAAGAGGGCCCACGTCACTCCTCTGTTCATCTCTCTGCACTGGCTACCTCTCGCTGCTCGCATCAAGTTCAAGGCACTGACGCTTGCTTACAGAACTATCACAGGCTCAGCTCCCTCCTACTTTCACTCACTCCTACGAGTCTACATCCCTACCAGACACCTACGATCGGTCAACGAGCGACGTCTCGTGGTTCCATCACAGAAAGCCACAAAATCACTTTCCAGAACATTCTCATTCACAGTTCCATGCTGGTGGAACGCTCTCCCCACCCTCATCCGGAATGCAGAATCCCTGACAACATTCAAAAGACAGCTGAAAACCAATCTCTTCCGTGAGCACTTAACCTTATAGTAGAAAAAAAAAAAAAAAAAAAAAAAAAAAAAAAAAAAAAAGTTTTCCTTTCCCTTTGTAACATCACTTATCAGGCTTATGCTACTCTGAATAATACCTGAACTTCGTACTTTGAGCACTTCTTGCGTTGTTGTTGCTTTTGCCTCTTTATGATGACTCGCTGAATTTTGTCCTAATCTGTAAGTCGCTTTGGAGAAAGGCGTCTGCTAAATGACTAAATGTAAATGTAAATGTAAATGAATGAGCGCTGCTATTAAATGAACATTTCTTTAAAACAAAATGTATTTGACAGAATTTCATTTTCTTAATGGCATAAACAGGCTTTACTCCTTTGAAACTTAATCTGGAATGGAACATGCTCATATTTTAGAGAATGTAGGTAATATTTTCGTTAATAATGATTTACCATATCCACCCGCGACCCACCCGAAATTAATGTTATTTTTACTTGACCCGCCCGATCCGCAGATGGACCCATTGCATATCGAGCTGTTTTACTTCATTTTCCGGGTCAGAATGTCTACATTGGGTTGTTTTGGCAGTGTGTAGTGTAAATGCAAATATCGGATACGGGTCAGTTTTAAAAGATGATGTAAGCAGGTCGTCAAAAAAATCGGATATAGTCAGCAAATCGGAATTGGGCATCAAGACCTGCAGTGTAAATGCAGCCTAAAAGAGCTGTTCTAACTGGAAAAAAGCTGTCTCTCTCCTAAAAGAGTGAGCACAGAAAAGTGATGAAAGTTTCCCCTGGGTGATTCAGCTAAAAGAACAGTTTCCCTAAAAGAGCTTGCACAAACGATGATTGCTTTTTAAAGATACTTGGCCGCTTGTGTATTTCTGGGTGCGGTTGATATCTGTCCTTCTCATACGGTCACAATCTATGCCTCGCATGTCTTGGCTGCGCACACACTCAGAAAGCTTTCGTGGATGGATCATGTTCTCACTGCGAGAACATAACCATGGCAACGTTGTGGTCGCTTCTCTTTTCTGGCAAGAAAGCTCAGCCACTACCCGCACTGTGGCTAGCGCTCAGGCCGACACAAGAATTAATCCCCACTGACCTCCCACTCCTCTTGCACTTTGACTTCGATGTTGTGTCACACAATGCACACATAATTTCGTTCAGGGCATCAGATGAGGACGAGCTGTCGACAGCAGCATTAGAGAGCGGAATTAGAGTGAAATCCTCCACCCTGTCCTGAGCGCTCACGGTTGGATGAATGTTTCCGGGAAGAAAGGAACCAGGGCAGGGCGTGACTCACAGGTGCATGGGGAGCTCACAAAGTTGTGGAAGACACCTTTTACTACCTGATCATGCTTCGCGGGCTCCTCCGCACTCACTACCCTGGACGGTGGGGCAGCCTGATGGGTACATAAAAATTTCCCAGGACTTTTGCCCACAGAGTGCCACCACCTGGCGCAATCGTTCTAAGCTTTCGTCCAGGGCCTGTAAGACTACTTCTTCCCTAGGCTTACACTGCCGCTGGACATGCCACCTCTGCCCTGCATGCCATGGCCATCCTGCAGGTCCATCAGGCAAAAGCTCTGAAAGAGGTGCACGAGGGTAGTGCTGAGCTGAGACTGATGCAGGAACTGCGTTCGGCAACTGATTTTGCTCTCAGAGCAACTAAAGTCACGGCATGGTCTTTTGGCCAGACAATGTCCATTATAGTGGCCCTAGAACGCCATCTCTTATCATCCTATCGTGGTTGTATCTCTCTATTAGTTTTACTCGATCTTAGTGCTGCATTTTACATATCGACCACAACATTTGAATAGACTCGAAAATGATGTTGGCATTAGTGGAATTGCATTGGCATGGTTCAAATCATACTTATCTGACTGTTATCAGTTTGTAGGCCTAATAAACGAAGATATGTCATATCGATCACAAGTTCAGTATTGAGTATCACAAGGCTCAGTCCTAGGACTGTTGCTGTTCACTCTGTACATGCTACCCTTGGGAGATGTTGTTACAGAGGAGGCTCACATACCGCCTCCTCCGCACCACCAGAGGGATCCGTCTCCTGAATATTAACCATTTCGGTTTGGACTCAAATTCCCATAATACCTCTCACCTGGGACTGATTGCGCAACACACCTGCACCTCATTTACACACACACATATAAGCCACTTCCACACACCACATCTCTGCGAAGTCTTGATTTGCCCTGGCTGTCACTACTGAGCGTTATTACCCGTGTTTGCTTCTTGTATTTCTGACCTTGGACTGTTTCACCGTTTCCTGATTGTTTCTCTGCCTGGCCTGACTTGGATTGTTTATTGGACTGCTGCCTGCTGCCTGCCCTGACCTCTGCCTGTTTCTCGGATTTTCCCTGTGTTTTCTCCATTGCTCTGTCTGCTGTTGTTGACCCTGCCTGTACGACTATTCTTAATAAAGCTGCAAATGGATCCTACTGAGTCTGGTGCTTCGTTACAGATGTCATTAGGAAGCATGGTATTAGTTTTCACCGTTATGCTGATGATACTCAGCTGTATATTTCTTCACGCACTGAAGAAACTTACCAATTCACAAAATGAACGGAATGCATAGCTGATATAAAAAACTGGATGACTAGTAATTTCCTACAACTACAAAAACAGAGATTCTATTTATTGGCCCTGCACGCATAATTAACAAACTATAGTTTGGACAGCTGGTCCAAAATGCAGCAGCTAGAGTGCTTACTAGAACCAGGAAGTATGACCATATTAGCCCGGTTCTGTAAACACTGAACTCATTATAATTTTTTAAGGCCAGACAAGTAGTTTGTTGAGGGTTGATTTGTAAAGAAGGACTACACGCCTGCGCACATATATATTCAAACATGCATACCTATGGACTGAACACGTGATGCGCATGTGATGCATTGGTGCTTGCGCAGAGATAACTGATAATTGTTTGCACCTTGGAACCTATTTCCTGGTGGTTCGTTCTCGAGCCCTGTTTTGTGAGGATGGGCGGCCGGAGATGGGCGGCCGCAGATTTTCTGTTAGAACGGTGTCGTGTTAGCGGGCCCCTAAGTTAATAAATAAGGATCTTCGCAACAGAAGTGAATCAATCAATCAAAACTAACTTTAGCTGGACAATAACTTTATCCTAGAGCTGCTGTAAAGCCAAAACAATCTCTGTTACTGTAATGTCCTATTATCACTGTAAAGCTGCTTTGAAACAATTCATATTGTTAAAAGTGCTATATAAATGAAGGTGACTTGACTTGACTTGACTGAATTGGCTCCCTATTAAACATTGAATAAATTTAAAAACATTGCTGATTACTTACAAAGCATAAATGGTTTAGCTCCCCAGTACTTGAGTGAGCTCTTAACGCATTATAGTCCTTCACGTCTATTGCGATCACAAAATTCTGGCCAGTTGATAATACCTAGAATATCAAAATCGACTGATGGCGGTAGATCCTTTTCCTATTTACTAGCACCTAAACTTGGGAACAGACTTCATAACATTGTACGGGAAGCAGACACACTCTGTCCGTTTAAATCTAGACTAAAAACACATCTCTTTAACCTAGCATGCAAATAACACTTTATTAACTTCTATAATTCAAATCATGTAAAATGTTAGGCTGCTTAAACTAGGTCAGCCGGAACCGGGAACACTTCCCATAACACCTGATGTACTCGTTATATCAAAAGAAGAATGGTGTCTACACTAATATTGTCTCTCTGTTTATCCAGAGGTTTACCGTAGTCCGCCGGATCCAAGCCGTATCCAGATCTGATGAAGGACACTGTGCCTAGACACGACCACAATGCAGCCCTGAAGTGTCAACTAGACTCTCCCCTGTGAAGGTCTCCTTCCCTTCCCTTTACCTCTGTACAGATAAAACGTTATCAAAATGATTCCAGTTCGCATGGATCCACGGAAACGACAAAAAATTCTGTATTATGCAGGCCAGACAAGTAATTTGCCGATGTCAATACAACGCGGGTAAGGGGACGCACACTGCCTGAAAACTTTCTTTTGGCCCGCTATACTGATATATAGATATATAAGTAACAAACAAAACCAAATAAGCTATTTATAGCTTCCACTACGCTGTCACATGTGACATCATGAAGCAACACCAATCGAGATTGGACTAGTTCCATACAGGCTTTAAACGCAGTCATGCTGAAGGCGTTCCCCAAAATGTCATCTTTCAACACAGCGCGAGTTCCCTCGAAAGGAAACTGAACTGGTCTGACTGTGCCAATAATTTATTTATTTTTGCCCTTATATATTGAAGGGCAAAGTTAAATGTGCCATTTATTACAATGGGTTTATGTAAAGATGGTTTTAAGTTCAATTAAATCAAAAAAAAGTTTTTTAAAGCCTAATAAATGTTACAATTTATAGCTTTTAATTTTACTGTAATGCTGAATGTGTCAGCATTCGGCCGGGGTTTTTCCGGTTTTTGGCCACTAGAGCATTGTGCTTTTTGTCTGATCCTTTTGTTTTCCCTTGTTTCCAGTTATTATTTGCACCTGTGCCTCGTTTCCCTTGAATATATTTAAACCCTTAGTTTTCCTTAGTTCTTTGCTCTGTGTTTGAATCAAGGGGCAACATTCTGATCTGAAAAATGAAGCCTACCCGGAAGTGCGAAAAACTGCAATACATCGAAAATCCGCTAGGGGAAGGTCCCAAAAGGGAGCAAATGTCCATAGCCCCCATGTTAAAATGTCCGTTTTCACAGCATAAAATCATGTTTTTACAGGTTGGTCCCATGGACTTTTATTGGATTTTTCGATAGGTTCCGAGTGCCTGACAACGGCGAGGGTAGTGAATTTTTTTCTAACTCGTTAGTTTAGATAGTATTTAGATATAAAATGTATGACAATAAGGGCGTGGTTAACTTTGATTGACAGCTTGATTGACAGCTGAAAGGCAGAATGACAACATAAGAAGCGCCATTTTTTAATACAGTTGACATATAATACTACTGTTTCTGTATCATGAAATGTAGTTTTAAGAGTTTTTCAGGCGAGAATGTAGTTGTTTAAAGCTCAAATCTGTGGTTTATTTATAAAGATTTATGAAAATTGTATCCAGTTGTGAGATCCAGCGATGACCGGGCGCTCGGCGCGATGTACCCCGCCTGGAGCAGCCTTTCATCGGCTAGACGTTTTGAGGTTTGCCGCTGACTCTGGCGTCTCTGTAGTGGTTAAACATGAGATATAATTCGTCTTGTCTATATCTAACGGGCGATTTTTGGTCTCGTGGGCAATCGTTTTGGCTGAGGGGAAGTTTCATAACTTTATAAGCTATATTTAACTTGTACCGTTGTATGGTTAGACTAGATCGAGCGCATGACTTTTTATGTTTGACTGAATTGTTTGCTTTATTTGTATAGCTTATTGTAACTTTACCTTTTACTTATACTTTTATAATAGCTAATATTGATAAAACTGAAATTTAACAAAAAGAGACTGGGTTGAGTTTTGTCATTTTAAATTTTAATAAAACGAAGATGATCTGTAATGTTGTTTACTGCAACATCTGTTGTTTAGTACAAATGCACATATTGCCTGGACCATATTAAAATGTTTAATATTTTTATATTATATTTAAAACGAAAAGAGGCAGGTTTGTGTTTTATATTTCGTTTTGTTATAAATAGGCAAACGTTATGTGCAGTGAATATAATCAATACGCGTTGCCTGAACCACATTTGTGTGGCTATAATGTTTAAGATTTCTTTAAATGAAAACGAAAAGAGTTAGTATGGTGTTTTATAACATATTTCGTTGCCTAAAATATACACCGAGATAACCGGAGTAGCAGAGCGAGCTGAGTGACGCGCGCTGCGTCAGAAGGTGGGCGGGGTTAGGGTTTCCCAAGATTTTCCAAGATGGCGCCGCCCATACCCCCCATAAACGGCTTCAAACCCGTTCTTCAGAAAGTCTATGGGTGACGTCACAGACGCTTTGTCCATATTTTTTACAGTCTATGGTTTGAATGTTTAGCACCCAGCCTCAGTGAAGCTGTGAACGTTTGTTGCTCCAGTTAGACTTTCTTGTGGTACTCTGTTTTGGTACTCGTTTATTTTTTTGATTATCTTTTGAGGCTTTTTCTGCTGTACCTACTTATCTTGTGGATTTACCTTTTGACTTGGTGGATTACCCTTTTTTCTCTTGGAATTACTTTTGACATTGTGAATTTATATTTTTTGCCCGAAGAACTTTACTTTTTTACATTATTAAAACACCGTCTCTAGTACTGCTGTGTCTGCCTCATCTTCTGGTTTGCCGACTAATAGTGGCTCAGTTTGCTAAGTGACTGTTTCTCACACCGGAGACCCGAGTTCGTAACTGGGTCCTGACAGAATGGCTATACTGAATGGCTAAAATTGAGAAGAAATTTATTTCATAGAGACTGGCCTTTTTACATAAAAACATGCCATTAAACAAATATTTAAAATATATACTACTATCTTTATGTTCTTTCTACATTAATTTGGAGATTAAATGTGAAATTATTACATTATAAAAATATATTAAAAAACTAAAATTTTAGGTGTGATCAATCGCGATTTATTACAGAAAAATGTGTGATTAATTAGTTACTTTTTTAATCGATTGATATACACTACCAGTCAAAAGTTTTGGATCGGTAAGATTTTTAATGTTTTTAAAAGAGGTCTCTTCTGCTCACCAAGGCTGCATTTATTTGATTAAAAATACACAAAAAAACGACACTCGGTTACTAACGTAACCTCGGTTCTCTCTAGAGAGGGAACGAGTGTTGCCTAAGTTTAGCTTACGCTACGGGAAAAACTCATTTTTCTCGAGAATACTGAAGCCAAAAACTATCCTTAATTTTTTATCATTTAAAACGCATTTGCTACAGCAGCAGACCTAGGCGAGACAGCTTGCGCGCCCATAGGCTGCTCTGCGGCAACTGCTGCAACCTATCAGTGCGTCTGCCATGACTTCAGCGCCAGTGGAAAGGCTTCCCTGCGCTACATCATGGCCCTCCAATATGGGTGTGGCCTAAGCCTATAAATACCCATTGCTCAGGTTGCACTATGATTTCAGTCAACTGGAAGCGAAACCATAACGCAGCACAAGCACGGCAGGCTACGCAACACTCGTTCCCTCTCTAGAGAGAACCGAGGTTACGTTAGTAACCGAGTGTCGTTCTCTTATGAGAGTACTCTCGTGTTGCGTAAGTTTAGCTTACGCTACGGGAACCCAATGTAAAACGCTGTGCGTGCTAAGTGTCCAACACAAATGTCCCAAGGGCAGAATGCCCAGGGCTCATGTATGAGTGGAAAGACGCATAGCAGCAAACGGGGCGTGACGACTCGGTAACATGAAGATAGGTGCTTACACATATATACAGTTAAGATAATATATCAGCCTTGAACTGCATAGGCCCACAGGATATTGCAATATATCAACAGTCTAAGCAAACTGGGTTGGGTAGACATAGTTAATACTGCATAATTAGACTGAGAACAGCCTAGCCTGTAGGGCAGGCACTTCCAGGTTGTAAAACCTTATAAATGTAGACAGGGAGGCCCAGCCTGCTGCCATACAAATGTCTTGAAGTGAAACCCCGCTCGTCCATGCCCACGACGAGGCCATGCCTCTAGTCGAGTGGGCTCTAACGCCCAAGGAGCAATCTAGACCCTTGGAGGCGTAAGCTGATGCAATAGCATCAACTATCCATCTGGACAGGGTCTGTTTCGAGGTGGCTAGCCCTTTAACGCGACCACCGAAGGAAACGAAAAGCTGCTCTGTCTGCCTGAAGGCAGCGGAGCGTTCCACATAAATCCTCAAGGCCCTAACTGGGCAAAGGAGATTAACCCCGTCCTCACCGCAGGATGCAGGGAGGGCTGATAGGGAAATAACTTGCGCTCTAAACGGAGTCGCAAGCACCTTCGGGACGTAACCATGTCTTGGTTTGAGGATGATCTTAGAGTCATTAGGAGACCTTAGAGTCCAAATTCGAGACACGTAGCACTCACAGCGTGTAAGTCGCTCACCCGTTTTACTGAAGCCATTGCCAGCAGAAAAACGGTTTTGAAGGAGAGGTATTTTAGCTCCACCGCATGTAAAGGTTCAAATGGGCTACCTTTCATGGCCTCCAAGACCGTAGAAAGGTCCAAAATTGGAACCGATGGAGGTCGAGGAGGATTCAGCCTCCTAGCACCTCTGAGAAAACGGATTATGAGGTTGTTCTTTCCCAGCGACTGGCCATTTGCAGACAAAAGCTGCTATGGCCGCCACATACACCTTGAGCGTGGATGGGGTTCTCCCGCTCTCCAGCAGCTCTTGCAAGAAGGAAAGCACCACCGTTACCTCTCCACATAGCGGGTCCAATTCATGAGCTGAACACCATTCAGCAAACACAGACCATTTAGACGCGTAGAGTCGCCTAGTAGACGGAGCTCTAGCCTGCGTGATCGTGTTCATCACTCCCTTAGGGAGGTGAAATGTTAGTGATTGATCGCTCACACATGTAGAGCCCACAGCTCGGGGTGTGGGTGCCAAATCGCGCCCTCGGCCTGAGACAGCAGGTCCTTCCTCAGCGGAATCGGCCATGGGGGTGCGCTCCCCAGCTCCATCAATTCTGGGAACCAAACTTGATTCTCCCAGCGTGGAGCTATCAAAATTATTGAGCATTTGGTTTCAGTGCTGCCGCACATGTCTGATTCACCGTGAGGCGCAGCAGGCCTGATGTCCATGCTCGCGCCGGAACGCGCCGCCTCAGCCAAAGCTGAAAGGGGCGCATGTATAACAGACCCAGCCGTAGCACCGTTGAGGCTGAGGCCATAAGACCCATCATCCTCTGAAACACTCTGAGGGGAAGATTCCTCCCCACTATGAATGACGCTGCTAGGTGCTGAATTACTGCCGTGCGCTCTCGGGTTAGGCGCGCCAGCATCGACCTGGAGTCCAACTCTATTCCCAGAAAAGACGTTGTCTGGCTGGGAGATAGATTGCTTTTGGCCCAGTTGACTCTGAGACCCAACCGATTTAAATGGTCTAGCAATAGCGCTTTGTGCAGTACCAGTTCTTCCCTCGACTGCGCTAAAATCAGCCAGTCGTCCAAATAATCTGCCCTTCGTCCTTCGTCTGAGGGGCGCGAGCGCTGTGTCCATGCATTTCGTAAATGTACGAGGTGCTAAAGACAGACCGAACGGGAGGACGGTGTACTGATAAGCCTGGCCCTCGAAGGCGAATCTCAAGAATGGCCTGTGACGGGCTGCTATTTGAATCTGAAAGTACGCGTCTTTCAGATCCACTGATATAAACCAGTCCCCCGGTCGGATTCGAGCGAGGATTTGTCTGGTTGTGAGCATTTTGAACGAGCGTATCATAAGAGCTTTGTTCAAAAGCCTGAGATCTAGTATAGGGCGGAGCCCGCCATTCTTCTTCGGGACTAAGAAGTAACGGCTGTAGAACCCCGACTTGCTCTCTGCCAAGGGGATGGTCTCTACCGCTCCTTTCCCTAGCAAATTCGCTATCTCGGCGCGAAGTAGGTGTGCTACTTCCTGATTCACAGAGTTTTCGACCCGTGCTGTGAAGTGCGGTGGTCTGCGAGCGAATTGTAGCGAATAGCCCCGTTTTACTATTTCTAGCACCCATTTCGAGACCCCTGGAATCGATTCCCACGCTTTAGCGTGAATAGCCTGGGGTAGAATGAAATCTGGGTTCCGGTCGCTGGTATTCAGAGACTCGGGGACCCGGCCATGATGACATGCTTTGTTCATCAAGCTCATGTTCAATGGGGCAGTCAGCACTTCGTGCAGCGGCTTTGTATCTAGCTTCCCGTCCGTAGAACCGGGAAGATGTTGTATTACAGATGAACCTGTGCGAGCTCGCGGCGGAAGGCGCGGAGCGCTTAGCAACACAGATACAGTCGTGTTCATAGGTAGGGGTGGGCACTGTACAGCGGGCACATTCCCTACATGTAAAACATGAACGGCAGAGGCCAGAGGGAAGGCACAAGTGAGTCGCCACGGCTTCCTCGACCGGAGGAACGGAAAGGTATCCTCTTTCTTTGGCGCCGTCAACCGCAGAGAGCGCCGAAGAAACAGAGGATCTCAGCCTGGCCGAATACGGGGCTCCCCACGACCTGGAGAGCTCATCATGTAGTTCAGGGAGGAAGGGAGCGGGCCTCAGAACAGGTGAAAAGCGGCGTCCAGGCAGAAAGCAGCCATCCAGCCTGTTGGGCGCGGGCTCCTGGGGCGCGGTCCACTCGATGCCGAGGTCCTCCACGGCCTTCATGAGGAGGCGGAGAAGCTCAGCATCGACTGAAGCCCTGACGCTGGACTCACGTGTCGATGGGGCAGGGTCCGGGACGGATCCCGACCATTCCTCGCTCCCAGACGCGATGAGAGAGCAGCTGTCATCCTCCATGGCACCCCCATCCATCTCGTCAAGCACCGCTGGGGGACTCAGAGAGAGAGGCTCGCAGGGAAGCCGCCGACGAGAGCTCTTTCACCGAAGTTTCCGGTGGCCTCTGCAAACGGCGCTTCTTACAGTGCGGTCCAGCAGGAGGCATCTGGGGGACGGACCCTGAGGAAAACACTGCCTGTCGAGCCCGCAGGGTCGAGAGAGGCAGCGCTTCACATTCACGGCAGCCGCCGTTGGCAAGCGCGTGGTCCGCGTGCTCCTGGCCCAGGCAGGAAACGCACAGCGTGTGGCGGCCCCCATCACTGAGCGTGGCTCGACACGAGCCGCAGGACATGGTGGGCATTGAAAAATGCCTTAGCTCTTTTAGAGAAACGTGCGTGTCGCGGCGGCGAACACACACGGAGCAGGAAAGGATATAAGTGCCAGATAGCGCAGCAGGTACGGTGAGTGAAGGCGGCGAAAGTAGCCGGCGTCCTCAGGCTCAACCTCAAGCTCGTCCCGCTGAGATGCTCTTTCCACGGCGCGGCTTCTTTTTCCGGAGGAAAATCCAGCGATGTGCAAACAACGCTGAAAGGAGACGAAATCATAGTGCAACCTGAGCGATGGGTATTTATAGGCTTAGGCCACACCCATATTGGCGGGCCATGACGTAGCGCAGGGAAGCCTTTCCATTGGCGCTGAAGTCATGGCAGACGCACTGATAGGTTGCAGCAGTTGCCGCAGAGCAGCCTATGGGCGCGCAAGCTGTCTCGCCTAGGTCTGCTGCTGTAGCAAATGCATTTTAAATTATTAAAAATTAAGGATAATTTTTGGCTTCAGTATTCTCGAGAAAAAGGAGTTTTTCCCGTAGTGTAAGCTAAACTTACGCAACACGAGAGTACTCTCGTAAGAGAACAGTAAAATTGGTAAATATTATGACAATTTAGAATAAATGTTTTCTATTTTAATCTATTTTAAAATGTAATTTATTCCAGGGATCAGAATTTAATTTTAATTTATTTATTCTATTAATTTATTCCATTACTCCAGTCTTCAGTGTCACATGATCCTTCAGAAATCATTCTAATATGTGGATTTGATGCTCAAAAAACATTCATTATTATCAATGTTGAAAACAGTTGTGTACAAATTGTTTTCAAGATTCTTTGATGAATAGAAAGTTCAAAAGAACAGCATTTATTTGAAATAGAATATTTTGTAACATTATAAATGTCTTTACTGTAACTTTTAATACATTTAATTCATCCTTGATGAATAAAAGTATTGATTTCTTTTCCCCAAAAATAAAATAAAAATTCTTACTGACCCCAAACTTTTGAAAGGTAGTGTTTAATGTTACAAAAGCTTTCTATTTCAGATAAATGCTGTTCTTTTGAACTTTCTATTTATCAAAGAATCCTGAAATAAAAATGTAAATAACTGTTTTCAACATTGATAATAATGAGAAATGTTTCTTGAGCAGCAAATCATCATATTAGAATGATTTCTGAAGAATCATGCGTGACACTGAAGACTGGAGTAATGATGCTGAAAATTCAGCTTTGATCACAGGAATAAATTACATTTTACTATATTTTCACATAGAAAACAGCTGTTTTAAATTGTAATAAAATTTCACAATATTACTGTTTAATTTTTTTTTTTTATAAATGCAGCCTTGGTGAGCAGAAGATTCTTCTTTTAAAAACATAAAAAATCTTACCGATCCCAACTTTTGACTGATAGTGTATATATATATATATATATATATATATATATATATTGCTTGATAAGTTATGTATTTGTATGATTTTCCTTTAAAATAAATGCCAACTTGATAGTTTGCTGGTATAATACAACCAACTTCAGTGTTGACATTTTTTGTCTTTGGTGCATCTATGAAAAGCAAGAAAGGAGGTTTTGTTGTTGTGTCTAACTTAAAATCTAAAAACTGTCAAAGCAAACAAAAAGAAAAAACAATGTACAGATAATTACAGAGTTACATCTACAACAGGATGTTATGAGCAAATGACTTTGGCTGTATTTACAGCACAAACATTTACATACACTTCAAAACTTAGATTTTGAATTTTAAACTTTAGACTAAAACAATCATTTGTCTTTTCTAAAATGTCATGATGTGCATAAGTAAGACTAAAATCTAAATATTCTGGAAATGAAAGGGGAAGTCAAGAGCCAAGTGGGTCATCCATGTATTTCACGCATACAGAATAATCATATAGCTTGCTTGCAAGTTATTGTGTCATGCTTGTTCTATGGTAATTTAAAGTGTTGAAATAACAAGACATGCAAAGAAAATTGCTGTAAATGTGCATACACATCAATAGGAGGACAAACAGACAGTCATAAAACTACGTACCAAACAAAACAACACGGGGACTGAGAGGGTAGTTAGATGTATCAGACACTCCTGAAGAGAGGCAGACAGACAAACTATGAGACCATAGACACACATCAGCTAGCAGAGCAAAAGCTACAACCAAATGCCTGTTTGTACATTACAGAGGCAGAAAAACAGAGCTGTATCCAGTGAGAGGGAATGCGTGTGTGCTTGTACACCATATGAAATGTTAATGTGAGATGTTAATGTGAGACCAAATACTAAGGTATATGTAAATTATGCACAAGATAACTTCTCTAAACTCTGCTATAACACTACTGTGGATTTAATGTAATCAATTAATTCTTTGTTGTTGTTGTTGTTGTTGTTGTTGTTTTCTAAACACACTTTATATTAATATGCATTCAGTACTCTCATCACTGACCCTACAGCCCAAACTATAGAGTATAGTGCTATATTAATTACAAATAAAAATATTAAATAACTGGAGCATTATTTGCACTTTCAGTCACATTTCATTTCTTACCCTACAATGAAGTCAAAGGCCCCACATTGGTGTTACTGTATATCAACATTGTATTTTTCCAGAACACTTTTCTGTGGGTCTTTAAAGTGTGTTTGAATAAAAACAAATACTAGATCACCCTGGATGAACTTAGTTCATGTAGAAGTTATTTTATCATCCAGTTCAACAAACCAATCTGTATAATCTAGGTTTGTGCACTGTGCGCATATATGGAGCTAAAATTCTTCTCTCTGGAAATTCTAACCATATTTAGAAAAGCATGTTCATTTGGCTTGGCTAACAGCCCACTCAACAATCATGCAGTATAGCCTACTCTGAAAAATAACCTTCAAAAGCTCTGCACAATAATAGAAGGGGAATTTAACCCACAAAGGTAAATCAGTCAATAATATTATATTTGAGATTTAAGACTTAAGTTAAGTTAAGATTTGAATTAAGTTAGATTTAAAGCTGCAGTCCGTAGTTTTTCCACTTTGTCGCCATCTATGTTCGAAATCTCCAATTGCAGTTATTTGCAGAATTATCAACTTTACATGGGTTGTGCCTTGGCACAGCACAGTGCGGATGAATCCAATGTTTTGAGAAGAATGTGCGGCTGTCAGTGCCGCACAGGTGTGGATACTGTCATTCAGAATCACAGATTCTACTTTTTGGAAGTACGACCAACATAATAATTTTCACCGGAAAATGTAATCTACCACTTTTGTTCTGACCAACTAAGGGAAAAAAGCATGCCAACTTGCCAAATCGCACTGATTAAATCTAACGATCGCTTATCATATCACGTCAAACCGTGCAAATGATAATTTGTTCTTAAATTGTTAATGTTAACAACATCAGCATTGCATGACTACATTTAATGCCCATTTAATGAGTTATTGAATTAAAAATACAGTAAAAAACAGTAATATTGTGAAATATTATTACAATTTAAAAATAGTGTTCTTAATACTGTTCTTTCTAAATTTCTATTCATCAAGAATCCTAAAAAAAAAGTCACTGTATTTACTAAAATATTGTAGCGTTCACATGCAAGGACGAGACGTTTTCAAATAACCAAGGGTGTTTATTAGAGGCTGTTGTCGGCCACAGCCCACGCCGTACACACCCGACTTATCAGAGAACCGCACTTGAACCAGCTCCTCCTATATCCCAGGTCCCCGATTTATTTGATCAAATAAATGCATCTTTGGTGAACATAATATGAGACTTATTAAAAAAAATAAAAAAATAAAAAAATCTTACCGATCCAACACATGTGTATGGATCGGTAATGAATCGATACATGTGAACTATTAGGCTACCATAAATTTGTACATGATAGGTTAATTGTAGGCTACTTTGAATACATCATTCTACTTGTTACATTTTTGTCTAGTGCATGTTTACATCCAAATTTGCACAGATGAGCATTTCTATAAAAATGTTAATAAAACAAACTAAAAACTAAAACGAGACAAATAAATGTCCTCATCTTCAGGAAGAATTATCCAAATAAAACCTATGTGGTGGCGGGTGAAAGGGCGGGTGTTTCTTCATAGGATCCAAGTTTTTTTTTTATAGTCCTCAAACGTTACCAGATGTGGGATGTACTGTGACTGATACAACTACAAGATGCCCACTCTCAGGACGAATTAAACATACGTTAATCGCAAAAAAGAACTGATGTATCAATGTGAACATACCTTTTATAGAATTCTGTCGGACAGATGTAGATGTACGTGTCTGTTTTCGGACTGCAGATCAAAAGTATGAATACGTGTCCATCTAACTTATCTTTTTCTAGAGCTCATCAGTGTGCTTTTAGAAACCGCTACGAAAAAGAAATGACGCCGCGTTCCAAGCCCTCCACCCTGTCCCTATCCTGCATTTCCATTTAGGCTAATGGTTTAGGCTGCAGTGATGTATTCAAAGGAAATTTAGGAAACGTAGGCTATCATAAAATAATTAGACATTACATACCTAAATCGTCCATCAGTGTAAAAAAAAAAAAAAAAAAAAAAAAAAAAAGAACACAAAAAGGTGTCAAATTTCCCAGACAGCAAGCCAACATTGAATAAACATTGTTTTTCCATCTGAATCATCATTATGGTTGATATTGAAATTTCAATGTAAAATAAATGTTGAATCAACATTACCATATCGATGAAAACCTGATGTTATTAATGTTGATGCCAACAATATTGGAACAACATTGATCTATAGTTATCTTTATGATTGATTAAGCATTGGTATTTGGTTTACCGGGCGATCACTGAATGTGTTGATAAGTCATTGATTTATAGTTGACCGGGAAACGACGCATTGTTGAAAAGTCATCGACATATAGTTGACCGGGAAATATGATTGAAAATGCATCGATATATAGTTGACCGGGAAATGTGATTGAAAATCTATCGATTTTTGGTTGACCGAGAGATCAACACCAACATACAGCACCGGACACAGATCGTTTCTGGACCCTTGCCACAAGCGTACAGGTAAGCTTGCTTAATGTTCGATCATATGAATGAATTGTACCTAATCAAATACTATTAGGCTGATCATTAACATAATGCTTAATGTAACCGACGCAGTGCTGGTCACTGAAATAGATTTTTGTTTTACCATGCGTCAAAATCTGCCAAACGTAGGCTACTATGTGGTTCTCATCTAAGGCTATAAAGTTAGCAAAACCTCAGAGTCCAGTCTATTTTTGTGATAGCTCAAAATACATGTCTGTACCCATTGCTAGTGTCGTGAAATTTAATAACACAGCACCGCCACGAAATGCCGATTAGACCATCTCGTCGTAATACAAATACAAAATATTAATAATCCTCGAGCAGGGCTGCGATATGTGTGCGATACAGTTTTGTAACTCAATTGTGTTTGTTTTCAGAAATGATAACAATCGTTTTATACTAGTGCTTATGCGATATCACGATTTTTGATGATCTTCTCCAAGATCTGCTTTTGAGGAAAACATTTCATTGGCGTTCTGTTCTGCACCTTTTCTGAGCGCGGGGAAGCGCGCGCGCACTGTCAGCGCCTGACAACCAGGCCTGGCGACAAGGGGGGCTTAGCCCCAAATACTTCATAGAAACAATTAAAATGCCTCGTTAATTTTAAAGAAATAGCCTATTTATTATTATTAGCCTGTTTTTGCCTGAGATTTGCGGTGAGATTTACGCATGTGCTCGGGCGTATGCTATATTCCTCCATGCACCCAGTATTTAAGCAGAAATTAATAATTAAAAAAAAAAATCTTTTGTCTGGTAACTCTAATCAATACATTTACTATTTACTTAGTTATAAGTATCCCGTTATTATTGAATTTGAATTTGTTCCAAGTGTTTAAATATGTGTTCTGTTTAACTTAAATGCTAATTTTTTGCATTGTGATTTTATTTTCTGTTTTAGATGCTCTACTCAGCAGATGGGGACAGCCGCCGTCACCCACAGGCTGTGCAAAAGTGGCTGTGCTATGCGCCAGACCGGGCAGGAGGGACTGGACGACAAAATATTCGGCATCAGAGGATATTGAAGTGTAAATAAAGAGTACAAATAATTCAATAAAAAGGCTTATAAAAATGAATTTGTTTTAGTGTGGTGTGTTCAGTGTTTTATACGAGATTTCAAATGTTCTCCTACTACTGGCTGTAGATAAAGCAGGCTATTTAAATTATGGCATTACATTTAAAATTAACATTTAAAAATGATTGAAATTCCATTGAAATCACGTTGATCCTTAGTTTAGTTGAAATTTCAACATTGTTTCAATATTCCTGATAATTGAAATACCATTGAAATTCCGTTGATCTATGGACAGGATTTCAACGTTGTTTCAATATTAAAACAGGGTGCAAAATGATGTAGAATCAACATCAGATTTCGATGTTGATTCAATGACTTATTGTTGAAAAAGGAATGTTGATTTAACATAGTTTCAATGACTGTTTGCTATCTGGGTTATATGACTTCCCGATGAAAGTATCTGAGAAATATGTCTGGTAATCTTTTCCTGCTCGTCCCGAAGTTTCCAGGCTGGGAGTTGTCCTCGGACTGTGCGTTTTTCTTATTCCAGAGGACGTAACGGGTCATAGGGGCGGATCTAGTTACATTTCCAGCCCATATTTGGAATTGAAAATTGTGCATTAGTTGTTCATAATGATGACTACTGGGAGATTACAATAATAAAGCACGTACTGTAGTTATTTTTATAACCAAGATGCCAGAAACACATATGCGTCCTCTTTGGTGCCAACAGATCATTTAAGGGTTTTCGCAGCATAGAGACAACCCAACAAAAAGTGCCATATACTGATAGCGTTAAATCAGTTGGTTTTGGCCCAGCTTGTTTCTTCTCCCTTGTGAGAAAAAAGTGTACTTTAGTTTACTTTTATTAAGTGTACTTATTACAAAAATAATATACTTTAAAGGAATACACTTAAGTGTGAATTAAATGCAATGTTTTCGGCACACTTAATGCACATTAAATGTAATTAATTTCAAATGTATCACAGATTAAGTTCAAATAAAATGCAATAAGTTGACATTAAGAGTGATTTTTTAAACAACTTAAGTGGGACTTTAATACAACTTTATATGTACTTTCATAATGGCTTCATAGTGTCTTTAAAATATAGTTAAAGTGCACTGTTGAATGTACTGACAAGCAATTAATGTGAACTAAAATATACTTTAATGTCAGTTAACAATACACTTAGGTGTGAATTAAGTTTAATGTTTTTGACCGACTTATTGCATATTATATATAATTGATTTCAAATGTATCACAGATTAAGTGCAAATAAAATGCAATTAGTTGAAATTAAGAGTGATTTTTTGGAGCAACTTAAGTGGGACTTCAAAGGGGTGGTTGATTATGATTTCACTTTTCTAACCTTAGTTAGTGTGTAATGTTGCTGTTTGAACATAAACAACATCTGCAAAGTTATGACGCTCAAAGTTCAACGCAAAGGGAGATATTTTATTTTAAAGAAATTGCTTTTTAAGGACTACAACAAACGGCTGGTAGGTACTACATGACATTCCTCCTGGGTTAGTGACATCACAAACCCTAAAATTTACATAAAATGTATAGATTATCAAGACAGAATATGCTAATCAATAACTAGAAGATAACTACACATAAGCTACATAAATTAATCAACTAACCATTCAGAAATGTTGTTGTCACTTCTTTTTGAGTCTCTCCATCTTTCTGACTCCGGTTTGAACATAAAAGGCTAAAAGTTTTTGAAATGTACAGTTCATGTCTGTGTGAGGTAAAAGGACACAAGCTGTTGAAGCTATGATGGGAGCAGCAGCTCATTTGCATTTAAAGGGACAGGCACAAATATGGTGCGTTTTTGCTCACCCTCAAAAAGTGACAACTTTAACATATAAAAATATCTGTGGGGTATTTTGAGCTAAAATTTCAAATACACACTCTGGGGACATCAGAGATTTATTTTACATCTTGTGAAAAGGGCATTATACCATCCCTTTAATACATTTGTATATGGCCTTTGAAATATGGTTAAAGTGTACTTCCAAATATACTGACAAGCAATTAATTTTAATATTTAATATTTAATATTACAATTAATTAATAACTAAATATACTTTAATGTAATATACATGTACATTGTTATATAATTAAATACATTTGTAGTTCTTTTATATATATATATATATATATATATATATATATATATAATAAAGTTTACAATTTAGTACATTTCAAATTTGAATAAAAAAAATATTTTTTATTAACTCTTAATAAAGTTACAATCAACAGAAATTCTAATTGAAACCCTCTATACATTTACTGACAAAACAGTTAAATACACAAAAACCTTTCTGTTGATGCACAAGAAAAACCCTAAGAAACACTATACATAAACACAAACAGTTACAACACTTTAACTCTCATTTAGAAAGAGTCTGGAGGACAATGAGGCTTATATGCACAATCATTGTCTCCCTCACATAAAGGTATTTAAACCTAAACCTATCCATCACAGAAAACAATCTGCATTTTTACATTTTCAGAAAACATCCTTCTGTATGATTTATAAGATTGTTTCCATGTAATTTACTGACAGGGTTCTGTCACTTCGGTCTAGTTCATTTCTTGGTTTTGTGACAGAGCTCTGACACTCCTGGTCTTGTCTCGTCTTCATCTGAGTGTGCGGTTTTGAGCGTGCTCGAGCCATACACTCACTTGTCTACGTGCCTTGTTACATATGCGGGGCATGGTGTTTGGATCCCGGCACGTCGGCCTAGTTTGGTTTCAGTTCTCTTACGAGAGGTCTCTCGTACTTGCGTAAGATATCTTACGCTAGGGGAAAACCTCTTTTCCTCGAGATATTGAAGCCAAAAATTATCCTTAATTTTGCAATAATGTAAAACGCATTGCAGCAGCATGCAGACATGGGCGAGACAGCTCGCGCGCCCATTGGCTGCTCTGCGGCAACTGCACCAGCCTATCGATAGAGGCTCCTCATGACGTCAGAACCAATGAGGGCGCTTCGCGCCCATTACGTCATGTCCCGCCGAAATCGGGTGGGGCCAGGGCTATAAATACGGCCCAGAGAGGCTGGTTTGGTCAGTTTTTCATCTCTTCAGCGGGCCTTCGCATCGCTGGATCCTGAGAGGAAGCCGCGCCGTCTGAGTCAAGCACCCAGCGGGATTAGTGCATCTGAAGCTGCTGGTCGACATCTCGCCGCCTTCAGTCGCCGTTTCTGCTGACGCTTTCCGGCGTACATATCCTTTTCTCTTCTACTGTGTTTTGTGTATGTGTGTGTGTTCGCCGCCGCGACACACACTCTCATTGCACTAAAAGAGCCGGGCGTCTTTTTCAAGACGCCCCCTTTCCCCCCCAACCCGCAAAGCTCGCCGGTGCGCCCGCTTGCCTTGCCTGCTTGGAGGATGATACCTGCTCTCCCTCTGTTCGAGCCGCGCAAACCGCGCCGTTCACAGGGGATGTCAGGAGCGGACGGTCACGGGGCTAGCTTTCTCTCTCCCTCTGTTCGAGCCGCGCAAAATGCGCCGTTCACAGGGGAGGCTAGAAGCGGACGGTCGGGGTTAGTTTTTCTTTACGTACAAGAAAGCTACCCTGCCTCTGCGCAACATTCACGCGTCAATCACCAGCGGAAGAAAACATATTGACGCTATTATATGCTCGTGCATCTGAAAGCCTTTGTGTTCCCCCCTGTGGCTCAGTGGCGGAATCTTTGGTTTTTCACACGAGAGACCGGAGTTCGAATCTCGGTCTAACGGCAGATTAATTATGCCTCCAATGCTTCGCTCTGTCAGTTCCCTGAAAGGCGACTGCAGATGTGCATTTTGCAGCCAACGAGCGCGTTGTACAACCCGCTCGCCTGCACCCAAACACCGTTTCTATGGTTCCCGTGCGTCACTGGCGAAAGGAGAAAAGAGTGTTAATGCCCCGCTGCGGCCGGGCCGAATTCTATTTCTCATTCCCCTCTGAAGTTCGGGCGACTGGAAATGTCATACTGCAGTGAGCGAGCCTGTTGTAATGCACGCACCAGCATGTTGACGCTCTCTGTTTCTATGGCAACTTCTCGCTCGTTCAGTTCCAGTAAATGCGACTGTTCCAGTGTATTCTGCAGTAAACTAGTCGGCGACACAGCCCGCTTGCCTGCTCACAAACGCCGCTTTACGGCTACCCAGATAAATCCCCTAGAGTGTATTTTCTGGTGTTCCGGCCACGGCCGATGGTGTTATGAGTGTAGACAAAATGCCCACTGCCTGCCCAGTGCTCATTCCTACACAGAAACACAGGTTTCTCTGATAATATTCGCGCTATATAAAAGCCTTTGTGTCTTCCCCTGTGGCCCAGTGGCAGATTCTCAGATTTTCACGCGAGAGATCCGTGTTCGATCCCCGGGTCTACCGGCAAAAAAAAATAAAAAATGTTTTGCCGTCAATGCTCGCTCTGTCAGTTCCCTGAAAAGGCGACTGCAGATGTGTATTTTTGCAGCCAACGAGTGCGTTGTACAACCCGCTCGCCTGCACCCAAGCACCGTTTCTATGGTTTCCGTGCGTCACTACCTCCATTCTCACACATTTCTCTGGAAAATGTCAATATTGCAGTGGACGAGTCTATTGTAATACACGCACACCTGCAAACAAACGCCAGCGTGTTGACGCTCTCTGTTTCTATGGCAACTTCTCGCTCGTTCAGTTCCAGTAAATGCGACTGTTCCAGTGTATTCTGCGTAAACACGTCGGCGACACAGCCCGCTTGCCTGCACACAAACGCCGCTTTACGGCTACCCAGATAAATCCCATAGAGTGTATTTTCTGGTGTTCCGACCACGGCCGATGGTGTTATGAGTGTAGACAAAATGCCCAGTGCTCATTCCTACACAGAAACACAGCCCGTCACACAGGGCTCGCGCACATGAAATCGACCCAGATCGATTGCGCATTAAATGTGGTAAATGTGCCCACTGCCCAGTGCCCACAAACACTACGTTCTGCATGTCTCAAGGTTTCTGTAAAACGAAACCAACATGCATTCGCTCTGCTCAGGCAGACAATGCTCTCAGTGTTGTAAATGTGCCCGCTATCCCACGCCCACATTCACACATAGATATAACAGGTCTTACGGGACTCGCCCAGCCCTCCCCCTCTCGATTGACCACCGCAGAGGAGTCGAGCGCGGGCAATCTGCCCGCTGTTATCAGCGCGCTCCATGCCTCAAATGTCATAAGCTTATGTTGCAGCACACTGAAGCCCCTCTGTCGCTGAGCGACCAGAGCGCGCTTCGCATTCAACCCCTAGCCATTCGTGCAAACGCATGGGCAAGGCTACCCGGGGTTTCGAAGTGGGTGCTAGACATTATAGAAAGAGGCTATTCGCTACAGTTCGGTCCACGCCCGCAACGCAAAGCGGCGCGAATCGATACTACGGTGAAAAAGGAAGTAGCACACCTACTTCGGGCCGAAATAGCGAAGTTACTGAGCAAAGGGGCTATAGAACCCCTATCACAAGCTCAGAGCGAAGGGGGCATGTACAGCAGATATCTTCTGGTACCAAAAAAAGAAGACGGGGGTCTCAGACCCATTTTAGATCTAAGACGACTAAACAAAGCACTTCTGAAACGACGGTTCAGAATGCTCACGACCAAGAAAATCCTCTCGCAAATTTGCCAAGGGGACTGGTTCATGTCGATAGATCTGAAAGACGCTTATTTTCAAATACAAATAGCGTCACGTCACAGGCGATTTTTGAGATTCGCCTTCGAGGGCCAGGCATATCAGTTCACAGTCCTGCCATTCGGCCTATCCCTGGCACCTCGCGTATTCACGATGTGCATGGATGCAGCGCTCGCACCCCTCAGGCTCCGAGGCATACGAGTGCTGAATTATTTGGACGATTGGCTGGTTCTAGCTCGATCACAGCGGAGCTCATAGAACACAGGACCATATTACTCGATCACCTCGAGAATTTAGGTCTCACAGTCAATTGGGCAAAGAGTTCACTGTCTCCCAGTCAGAAAATATCTTTTCTGGGCACAGATCTGGACTCGCTGTCTATGACAGCACAGCTGTCGCCGCAGCGCAGACTAAGTATTCAGCGCATGACAGAGATTTTTCGCCACGGCACTTTAGTCCCGCTCAAGAAGATTCAAAGGATGCTGGGTCTCATGGCTTCAGCATCCTCAGTGCTTCAGCTGGGTCTGCTTCGCATGCGCCCGCTGCAGTATTGGTTGAAAGCGCGCGCCGCGCAGAGCTTGGACCTCCGGTCTCGCGCGCCTCAAGGTCGATCAGAAATGCGTCGCAGCTCTGAAACCTTGGACAGTGACCGACTGGTACCGGTCAGGTGTAAGCCTGGGGACTTCCTCGAGTGTGAAGTTGGTGTCTACGGTCGCCTCAACCTCGGGATGGGGAGCGCTGCTCGAGGGCAGACCGTTATTCGGCCAGTGGTCAGAACGGGAAAAGCTTCTGCATATAAACTGCCTGGAAATGATGGCAGTCGACAACGCGCTGAGGCGTTTTTTGTCCCCAGATAAAAAAGACACCACGTCTTGGTCCGTTCGGACAACATGTCAGTGGTGGCTTATATAAATCACAAAGGAGGTATCAGATCCAGAATCCTTCACAGGCTGACGGAACGCCTCCTGGTCTGGGCTCAGCACAACCTGCGCTCGCTCAGGGCAGCGCATGTGCCCGGCCATCTGAATGTGGGACCAGACAGACTGTCCAGAAACAATCTGCCGACAGGAGAATGGTCTTTTCATCCACAGACAGTCAAAATGCTATGAAGGACGTTTGGCAGAGCGGAAATAGACCTATTTGCGTCTCAAGAGAACGCTCATTGTCAGGAATTCTTCTCCAAGAGCAGGGATGCGCTGGCTCACGCTGGCCCCGCTGCCCGCTCTATGCGTTTCCCCCTGTCACGCTCCTACCCCAGGTGTTAGGGCGAATCAGGGAGAGCAGATGCCCAGTGCTACTCGTCGCCCCATTTTGGACAAACCAAGTCTGGTTTCCAGTCCTGATGCAGCTGACGAGTCCCGCCCCGTGGCCGATACCGGTGAGGAGGGATCTCCTCGCCCGGAGCTTTGGTCCCTACATGTGTGGGCCATCAACGGGTACCCGTTAACCTCCCAGCGGGAGTGTTAAACACGATCACGCAGGCTAGAGCTCCATCTACGAGGCGGCTCTATTCCTCAAAATGGTCTGTGTTCACTAGCTGGTGTACAGCGAGTGGCACCTCACCCTCACGCTGTGGGGTGCCGGAGGTTCTCTCCTTTTTTTACAAGAGCTTCTGGATAAGGGCAGAACCCCATCCACGCTCAAAGTGTATGTGGCGGCCATAGCAGCGTTCGCTGAACCACCGCTTGGCCAGTCATTAGGAAGGAACAATCTGGTCATTCGCTTCCTTAGAGGAGCTAAGAGGCTGAACCCTCCCAGACCACCCTCAGTTCCCGTTTGGGACCTTTCCACGGTTCTGGAAGCCATGAAAGGTGCCCCATTCGAGCCAATTCAGTCAATAGACCTGAAACCCTTGTCTTTCAAAACAGTGTTTCTTCTGGCTCTCGCTTCAGTGAAGCGCATAGGGGATTTGCAAGCGCTCTCAGTGAGCATGACGTGTATGGAGTTTGGGCCGAATGACTCGAGAGTCATACTCAAACCAAAGCACGGATATGTTCCTAAATCCCTCAACACACCGTTTAGGGCACAGGTTATCTCCCTGTCGGCCCTGCTGGTATCTGAGGAGGAAGGGGACGCAGGCTTCCTTTGCCCGGTCAGGGCGTTAAGAGCCTATGTGTCTCGCTCGTCTGTTTTCAGACAGACGGAGCAGCTCTCTGTTTTGTTCAGCTGACGTTCTAAGGGACTAGCTGCGTCAAAACAGAGTCTATCCAGATGGATAGTTGATGCTATAGCGCTAGCTTACACATCCAAGGGCCTGCAAATGCCCGATAGGTGTCAAAGCGCACTCCACAAGAGGCATGGCCTCGTCGTGGGCTTGGTCCAGTGGGATTGCCTTGCAAGATATCTGTATGGCGGCAGGCTGGGCCTCCCTGTCTACATTTATAAGGTTTTATAACCTCAAGGTTCCCGCTTTGCAAGCTAGGTTGCTCTCGGTTTAATTTTTCAGTATTGCCCGCCCGATGCTATCGGCTCGGGATGCTGAAACTGCTAGAGCGTCGATCACTGATCGCCTATATACTTCTGTGGGCAGTACGTAAGTCCCCCATATTTACCAGTCCAGGCTGAGTTCGCCCTGGCTGTGTGGAACACTTGATATAACATGCTCTTATCAGAGCTCAATATTACAGGAATGATGCTATTCTAGCCCCTCTTCCCGGATTCTCTGTGAGTCCCTTGTGATTAGGCACTGTATGAGCCCCGGGCACCTGCCCTTGGGACTTTAGTGTTATGTCTCAAGCACGCACGGCGTTTTACATTGTGTTCCCCTAGCGTAAGATATCTTACGCAAGTACGAGAGACCTCTCGTAAGAGAACGTACTCGGTTACTAACGTAACCTCGGTTCTCTCTAGAAGAGGGAACGAGTACTTGCGTATCTTGCCGTGCATGCGTCATGTTCTGATTCGCTTCAGCGATGAAAAACTGACCAAACCAGCCTCTCTGGGCCGTATTTATAGCCCTGGCCCCACCCGATTTCGGCGGGACATGACGTAACTCATTGGTTCTGACGTCATGAGGAGCCTCTATCGATAGGCTGGTGCAGTTGCCGCAGAGCAGCCAATGGGCGCGCGAGCTGTCTCGCCCATGTCTGTATGCTGCTGCAATGCGTTTTACATTATTGCAAAATTAAGGATAATTTTTGGCTTCAATATCTCGAGGAAAAGAGGTTTTCCCCTAGCGTAAGATATCTTCTAGAGAGAACCGAGGTTACGTTAGTAACCGAGTACGTTCTCTGTCGGGATTCAGACATCCATGCTCTGTGTGTTTGTTTTCTGTTGTGAGTGCACGAATGGGCTTTCGCTTGTCGCTTGTCTTGTCTCGTGAGCGTGCGGTTTCGAGTTCACTTGAGCCGTACGCTCTTCCGTCTGCGTGTTCATGTCTCGTTTTGTGTAAGCACATGGCTTGTGATTTGTTTTACTGGCCATGTGCTTGTTTTTGTCATGTTTGGTGTGAGCACATGGCTTGTCACGTTTCCTTGTGCCATGTGCTCTCCTGTTTATTGTCTAACCCCACCTACCTTGTTACCTGATTATTGGTTAATTTGCCCCACCTGTCCTCGTTACCTGCCTTGTTTGCTCCCTATTTATTCTCCCTGTGTTTGCAGTCCTGTGCTGGTCTGTTGTCATTTCTACATGGTATGTTACCCTTGTGGCTGGTCCGTTGTCATTTCGACATGGTATGTTACTGTCAAGTCATGTCCTCCCCCGCGGGGGAGTTTTTGTTTGTATTTTATTTTATTTTTATTATTACATTAAAGCACATCAACTCTACACTTGAGTCCTCGCTCCTCTCACCACTCCCACACCTGACATTTACTCGTATTACTTTATTTGTGGGTAGTGATGGCAAAATGAGGCTTCCTGAACCACTGATACATCGCAGCCCATTGCTTCAGCCAAAGGTTCATTACTCGAAGCTTCATTCAGCATTGCTCACTAGTGACACCTAGCTACTGTGCAAAGAAATAGCAGACAAATTAATTCATTCTGAACCAGTGTCAATTCATTCTGAACTTTAATAAAAAAAAGTATATTTTAGAAAAATATTTATATAAATAAAAATATTGATTTATTTATTTTGTACTCACTGTTGATGTATGTAACCTTTCATTTGCAATAATAAAAATACATGAGCAGACATTTGTCCATTACTGTGTATAATATAAAATATGTATCTTTCTCTGTCTGAATTTACTTGTGCAGAGTCACACACACAGTTAATTAATTATTCATTAATTGTTTGGATAGTGACAGTATGAACAACAACAGTGACACTGTGTTGAGTGCAGTGCTTATGTTGGAGGGAGTGTAATAAAGTAAACTGCAACAGAATAGTCTGGAAGGAAGGATTACAATAGATTTTTATTGAGAAACAGAATTATTTCAAGTGTGTTGGGGTAACACACTTATTAAAAAAATGCCAGTGCCAGCTGGTATAAAGGAGGATACTGATGCTTCTGTTGAGCCCAGCCCCAGACAGGGGAGGATTCCCTCTTTCTTGCTGGCTCCATTACCAGGAAAAAGGAAGAGTAACAAAAAGCAAACAAATCCAAAAGGGCAATCCAAATCAAAAAGCAGTCCAATCCAGATCCAAAAATCCAGAGCAATCCAAATAAACAAGACTATAATATAGCTAGGCCTACTATAATTAATAATAACAACATACTATAACTGCGTCTTTTTGGTACTCCTGAGATGAATAATTCACACAGAAATAGAGCAGATAAACTTTAAAGTCATTACTACTGTAATTTGTTATCCAAGCCTGCTCTGACCTTAATTAAGATTCACATGTGCAAGCATAAGCATATAGAGCAGCGCAGAGGCCTCGCTTAAATGTCATTCACTGTGACCCTTTTACCATCAATATGCGCGAAATGAGAGATCCCTGCCATCGCTCCGCCACCACGAGACGTACTGGGGTTAAAGGAGCGAAACGTCGATGAGTGGTGGTCCCCAGCTGATGACCCGTTCAGGCTCACAGAAGTGTTCAGTGAGGTGTCACGGCACACCAGTTTAAAAGGCACTGGAGGAGGTGCGTCAGGCAGTGATGTCCAGCAGGAAAACCAACACCTGTATCTTGATATGGGTGACTCTGTAAATACAATAGGTAAACCCTATGAAAATACTTTATTTTCTTTGTGAATTAGATCATATTATTTTATAGATTATTATAATTTTTTTATTTTATTTTTTTAAATCAGATTGTTGTTGTTTAACATTTACTGTAGAACTTTTTTATTTTTATTATTATTTTTGGTACTCCTGAGATGAATAATTCACACAGGAATAGAGCAGATAAACTTTAAAGTCATTACTACTGTAATTTGTTATCCAAGCCTGCTCTGACCTTAATTAAGATTCACATGTGCAAGCATAAGCATATAGAGCAGCGCAGAGGCCTCGCTTAAATGTCATTCACTGTGACCCTTTTACCATCAATATGCGCGAAATGTCCTCTGAAGCCCGCTTTCTTCCCCTCCTTCCTCGCCTGTTCCACCAGCGGCCACAATTTGTTCCTGGCATCCTTGGCATCTTGAGTCAGGTCTTCGAAGATTTTAATTTTCCTTTCCTTGAGTACGGTCGACGTTCTGGCATCCTTCCAAATCTTGTCTCTGTGGGTTCGTGATAGAAACTGCACAATGATACGGCGGTTGGAACGTGCCTCTCCCGAGCGGGGTCCAAGTCTGTGAGCGATGTCCACTGAAAAGGCCAGTTGGTTTGCGATGTCTGGTGAGACCTGGCTGAATAGGTCCACCATCATTTTTTTAACATTTTCTCCTGCTTGTTCCTTGACCCCAGCGACGCGTAGATTCCACCTCCTCTTGTAATTATCAAGTTCATTGCACCTGTCACGGAGCACACCGTTTTCTTTCTCCAGGACTCCAACTTTTTTCTCTAGGATTTCGACTTTGTCTGTTGCTTCTTTTATTTGTTTCCCCATATATTCCATGGCGTCAGTGACACTTTTTATGGAGCAAGTATTGTCTTTAACTGTCGCCTCCAACGACTGCAACCTCCTCAATGACTCTTCCTGCATTTTTTCAACCCTCTCCATTACTATTAGCAGAACAGAATTAGGCACAGACTGACCTTCATTGTCATTAATTGTTTTACTTCTCTTGGCGGCTCGTAGCTTCGGCGCGTTTGGCAATGGTAGTGCCGAGTCCGAGCCCTCCTGCTCCGGCAAAGTTACCTCCATCTCGCCTTCTTCGACCTGCGGAGCCTTTTTGGCGTATGAGTGCATAATGTTGCTAATATCTTCCTCTTTGTCCATTTTTCAAGAATATGAGGGTCAACCGAGGGCTACTGGTCGAGTAGAATAAGTAACAGGTTATCAGAAAGTGGTTTGCGTTAGCCACTAACTTCAGCCAACTTTTTTTTCTTTTCTTTTTTTTAAGCCGAAAAAGTAAGGAAACGTAGAAAAAAATCTTATTCAAGAAGTCTCCGAGTTGTCAAGTAATAGGATAGTATTTGAAAGCCCTCTTATTCGTGCTAATTGTTAAAAAAAAACGAGGTTTGCTACTTCATATTGCAGAGCGACAACAGAGTGATGTTACGTCGACGCCATCTCGCTGTCCCGATCAATTCTCTATCCTTCGAAGGCCGTATTCGAAGGCCGGTTGCGTCATCGCGCCGCGACGAAGGCTTCCCTGATTCAAAAGCGACGCCAAATGCACCCTTCGTTTCCCCGTGAAAAGAAGGATACTCGTGCTGCGTTCCAGTCCACTTTTAGACACGCACTCGCGAACTTCCCTAAGCACTTCCCCTCGGGGGAATCCCCGCCGCCATTTTGAAGTGCGCTCCACTTCGTGAAGTGGACGAGGGAAGTTTAGATGGACAGACCCTCGTTCCCTCGATTTGGACCGAGGGAGCGAGTCTACTTCATATGTACACTTCAGGCACCTATATGTCCCACAATGCAGTACGATTGTGACGTCACCACATATCTCGTCTAATCACCACCACAACAAACAACTCTATGATATATTAATTATAATGTTTTAAATTTAAAACAACCCAAACACACCTATAAACATTTGGATGCTGCATTAAACAAATTATTAAAGGGAAAAAAATTTAAATAATAAATCAACTCCACAGCTGATTCCAAGTGATCAAGGGCTTAGGACGTTCCAGTTCAGCCCATTGCAGTTTCCGCCAGTAGTGGGCACTCGCAATGACGTACATCCGAGTGAACGAGACGGAGGGAAGTTAGCAAGTGAAGGGCATGACAATTTTGGACTGGAACGCAGCCATAAATGGACACTTAGCGGCCTATCCTACCCTATTCTACCCCATAAGTCATTGCGCGCCGTTGACGACAGCATTTATTTATATATTTTTAAAGGCGGCCGAGACTAGAGATCGGTGGTGGACAGCAAATTCACATTTAAATGTAAGTATTATGTTTTAATTTACTCAAATAGCTAGCGAAACCAGAGTTAAAATTTCTTATAAACTTCTTCTTAACTCCTTCGTCACCATTGCGTGGCTACATTTATCAGGTAGTTTTAGGCAAAACTTGTGGTAATAACGTTATTAGTTTAACGACCTATTTGTAATATTTGCACTTGTGTATTATAAGAAATATCACTCACCCAATAAAGCCCAAAACAATAAGAAAAGCAGTAGATAAGGCAATGGGGTTTCACTTTTATGTGTTTTTGTAGTGCTGTCATGCAAGCTATGTGGTTTTAACCAAATTTTAGTATACAGAAATATGATTTCTTAAGTATTTTGTATGCATGTCTTGATGTGTCATATTTTGCAGTGTTAACAATGCACTTAAGATTGCTCTGTGTTAAGTACCCTTTTCTGCTTTTTTAGAACAATTCAGGAAAAAATTTATATATATAAAGAAAAGTAATACACACATCTTTGCTGAAATGTATTGTCCTGTTGTTGTTAACAAGCCATGGTTCATTTGCTCTGCCTTTAGGATTGCAAGTGTCCTGGGACAGGAGAGGGTGTGAGTGGGAAACCCACTGCTGAAACTTGGCCCTGGTTTGTCCTCATGGATGAGGTGTTGGGACAGAGGCATTGCACCAACCCCCCTGTCCTCATCGCCTCAATCCCTGAGGACACACCAGGGTCGGCCACGGTGTGTGGGTAGTGGGTGCCCACGGTGAGGAGGAGCCAGGGGCAGCAGCACCAGCACCAGCAGGAGCACCAGCACGAAGGCGGCGAGACAGGACGGGTTTTTGGACTTGATCAGAGAAGAAATGCAACTACAGAGGGAGGCAGAGGCGAGGAGTGCACAGGAAAGAAGGGAGAGGATGGACAGGCTGTTTTCTCTTCTTGAGAGAATGATTGAAAAATATATATATATTTTCTACATATTCTTGTTAAATTTTTTCACTTTTATTTTTTAAAAGAAAAATTATGTACATTTATTTTTATGCAACTTTAATTGTGTAAATAAAAGAGAATGAATTGTTCTGGACATTGTTTATTTTTGTAATGACAGTAATACTTTCTGCATGAAACAAATTCTATACCTTTTTCTTTTTTCAAATAAAATTGGTAAATGAAAATCATTTGTTCTATAGGCTACATTAAAGCACTTTTTCCAACTATTTACAACATACGTTAAACATATCAAAATCAACATAAACATTTAATTTTACAATACATAAAATAAGAAAAAAATTATGTAGACTCTATTGAGCTGAGCTGCTGGACCGCGATGGGCTGCTCCTAAGGCCTCCTGCTGGTGGGACATCATCTGGGATGGTCTCCAGAGCGTTTGAGTGCATATTTCCACTATCCACTAAGTTGTCTACCAACAGGTTTGCAGGGCTGATTCAATCGACGGCTTTCTGAAAAAAGTACTTTTAATAACTACTGCATTTATATTAGGCTACTACTGCATTACTGCGTATGTTGCATTTTACTTCTGTATATTTTCAATATACAGTAATATCTGGTTGTTACATTATATACGTTTGTGTAGTTTAATGTAATCATATTGTGATGTGAGGAAAAAAGTAGCCTACTTCAGTAGGTTACTTCACATTTGTAAGTGAATACTTAACGAAATATGCAGTTCCGAAAATTAAAGTAACAAAATGTAGGCTTATTGTCACAATATTAACAAATGGTTGCTAACTACAGCAGCGTCCCATATCAAAGGGCGCATCTGAAGCGCTCGGACCGGTCTAGCCTAC
Organism: Leuciscus leuciscus; assembly: GCF_965113295.1. NCBI lineage: Eukaryota > Metazoa > Chordata > Actinopteri > Cypriniformes > Leuciscidae > Leuciscus > Leuciscus leuciscus. The sequence goes on from NC_138745.1 coordinate 13,377,860, forward strand.
GAAGAATTGTTCTTGTCGCCTGGCAACTGTGACAAATGCCGATGACGAGCGCGAGAAATACTGGACTTTTTATATTCAATTGGGTTTTGTATTCAAACAGGGCTAAACCGAAAATACATGACCTGGCAGCGCCGGGGCTAAAAAATCCTCACCATGTCCTCCAGTAAAATATAAAACATAAAAAAGACAATAGCCAATTCTGGCTCCATAGCTGTTTACTCAGTTATCAAAATGAATGATCAGGATAGCAGCTGTCCTCTCGCACCGTTGCTTGGCGCCAGGAGCGGTGATCGGGAACACCTGGCTGCGCAATTAGGAAATCCTAGGAAGGCTACATGGTGCGTCCTTCAGAGGACGCATAGGCTGCATCCTTGAAGTCTGCGTCTTTCGAAGGATGCAGCCTTCAACATTGGGACACAGCTATTGTTTACATCTAGCCAAGTCCAGTTCAAATCCCCGGATGTGTTCTTGATCCGCCCCTTTTACCCATAGACAGTATATAAACTGGACACAGCGACCCCATTGGATTCAACGGAGACAAGTGAAGTCAATTAGAAGCACTCACTTCCTGATGGTCGAGCGTACTGCGCAGACTCAAATTGAGCTTGACGACGTAGATGTGACGTGAGCAACCCGTCTAGTAGCTGTACCAAGAGAAATCTGAATCATTCCCTTCCGAAACTTGCAGAGACGGAGAGTGTGAGTAGGAGGTGTCTAAGCAGGAGAAAATTTTGCTAAGTATTCTGATTAATTACTTTGTAATTTTGCGTCCACGTCCCCCCGATTGGGCGCGAGCTTCTCCTCCTGTCCATACAGTAATCTCTCTACTGTGCGACAGAGAGTCGCGTGTTATGACGCAATCGTTAGCCTATTTTTACAAAAACTGCTTCTACGGGGCCATAACGTAAGATACAAGGTAATGGAGCCTTTTATACATTTTCGTGTTTCTTTAGAAATAAATAATGGACAAATGGAGTCTTTAAACGCCTCAGATGTAAAGTTATTCGCTGTCAAAGTGACGCCAAAATGAATGGGAGTCAATGGGATGCTAACAGCAGGTGATGGTCCGCTAGCCAATGGCGGCGCCCGGGGAAACTTCAAAATAATATGAAACCCTGCCCCCCTGCTTTTACCGAGGATGCATCGAGAGGTGACTTGTGCCAGAGAATGTCTAATAGGAAGAGAATTGGCACTCTCTGGTTCCTTCCGGTTTCTGGACTGGCTGCAGTAACACGTCTCTGTCCATGCGGGGGCGCTCGCAGGCGAGTGCAGAATGAATGGAGGTCTATGGCGCTATACCCATCAAATTCCACTTTTCTCAGGATATAATTTTTTGTCTAGTAATTTGAATGTTGTATTCGAAAGGAGATGCAAAGAAATTACACATTGCTGGGTGTTAGATTTTTTAGAGTCACTTATTTGCTTTAAAAAGTCTTTTAAAATGTCAATGACGTCATACACATCGTACGACCAGAGATACTGCTTTACGGCAATCCTTCAGTCGCTTTGGTGCTTTCGCGCTCTGCACTTTCTTTTCTCTCGAGGCATCGACAACACAGCTGACACAGGTAAATACACGTGCTAGATGAGTTTTTGTTTTGTTTGTTTCTGGTCCCGCTTCGGATTCCATGATGCCATCAAGCGGCATCTCTGGTCGTAATCAGTCCTTCACTGACCAATCAGCGTTCATTAGCAGAATGCTAGTGTGTTATGGGCAACAACAACTCAACCTGTAAGAAATCGAAAGGACATAAGTACTCGTTCATTCAATTTTCGACCTATAACCCATGTTGAACTTGCAAAACCTACAATCAAATCTGAGATTTCTCAACGGCAATCGGGTGAAAGAGACAAATTTAGCCGTCTAGCCCCATAGACTCCCATTCAGTCTGCACTCGCCCGCGATCACCTCCAGTGGAATTTTAATGGAACTGCAACCGAGATCGATACAATGGGGCTAATAGGAAGTGCCAAGGCTCTCCGTAGACGGGCTCTGCTTGTGCGGACTTGAGACAGCCAGGTATCCCAGAATGCATCTCACACCAATCAGCAAGCGTCAATAGCAGAGGAGAAACCCCGCGTAATTTAAAAATACTGCTGTTATTGTGTGACGAAATGTAGTTTTAAGAGTTTTTCAGGCGAGAATGTAGTTGTTTAAAGCTCAAATCTTTGGTTTATTTATAAAGATAGCGCCTATTTGAAAATTTGATCTGACATTTTCGGAGTTGTGAGATCCAGGCATGCAGGCAATCGGACGCTCGGCGCTCATGTACCCCCCCGAGAACCCGTTTGCCGCTGGCTCGGATGTCTCTAGACTAGTGGTTTAACATGAGATATAAATCGTCTTGTGTATATCTAACGGGCGATTTATTTATTTATTTATTTTATTTGTCTCATTAATATATAATTTGTTCCCTGGCAAAACGTTTTAGCTGAGGGCAAAGTGAAGTTTCATAGCTTTATATATTTAGTCTATTTAACTTTAACGTTGTAGCCCAGAGAGCTGACTTATGTTTGACTGAATCGTTTGCTTAATGGGCTTTATGCACAGCTGAACTACTTCCTGAACTTCAGCCAGCTCTTTGTTTCCTGTCTGCCATTATTGGACAAACTGATTAATCCAGGTGTGTCTGATTATTGTTACTGAGGTCAGGCACACCTGGATTAATCAGTTTGTCCAATAATGGCAGACAGGAAACAAAGAACTGGCTGAAGTTCAGGAAGTAGTGCAGCTGTGCATAAAGCCCATTATTGTATAGCTTCTTATACCTTTTAGGCTACTTATACTTTTATAATGGCTATTATTGATCATTAAAACTGACATTTAACAAAAAAGGTTATGTCATTTTATTTTATATATTTAAAACATATAAAATATTTTATTTTACGTTGCCTACATTCTCTTCACTGTATGTAGCCTACACATTTAATCAAATAAAATGACACAACCCTGTCTCTTTTTGCTAAATGTCAGTTTTAATGATCCAATATTATAATGTTTTTTTTATGTATCATATTTTTAAAATGAAAGCAAAAAGAGTCAGGGTTGTGTTTTATATTTCGTGTTGTTATAAATATATGCAGTGAAGATAATCAATTGCGTTGTCTGAACCACATTTGTGTGGCCATTAATATGTTTAAGTTTTTTTTTTTTTTTATGAAAATGAAAAGAGGCAGAGTGTTGGTTTATAACATATTTTGTTTTATTGTAGAATAAATATACATAAAGAGATAACCGGTCCGGAGTAGCCAGAGCGAGCTGAGTGACGCTATCAAGTAGCCTACGCCGCTGTTCCATTTGCAGAATTATCGGACTTGCGTCCTCCCGTCCTCGGGAGTTCGTTCTACCAAGGACTCAAGTCCGACTTGGTATTGAGGAACGGCCTCAGACCGAACCGATGATGTATCCACACACATAGACATGGCGCTGAGAGCCAATGGGACCCGACGACGTCACACGGCGGCCATCTTAGGACAGGACCGCTCGTCCAGTTATAACATTAAAGTCTATTGTGCATGTAGTGCTGAACTAACTATATTTTGCTCAATTTTCAACCGATTTTCAAACGGCTTGGTGTGTCATAAACGTCAGGGATGCGGCTATTTAACTGCATACTTGTGAAAAATTATAGCCACAAACGGCATCAGCACAAATCATAGCCACGTTAATAAGGTTTGTAATAAACCAAACCGTTTGTAAATCCGTCAAGAATTCAGCAAGTTACGAGCATTTTAGTTGGCGTATGTCACTCACCTTCCGTCCACAGCAGCAGGGAGCAGCAGCGCAGTCTCCTGACCTAAGATGGCCGCCAAGTGACGACACAGCTGACTCCGCCTTGAGCCATCTAGCCTTTCTATACATGTCTATGGCCCTGTCCCAAATGGCGCACTTCATGTGGACTTTCGGTCTCGTGGACTTGAATTGCGCGTGCTCGCTGAGTCTACGAGTCCGTAGGCCGTCCCATTCAGCATTTTACCGCTCTGAAGTGTGCTCAGCAGCGCCCCCTTTGTACCCTTGAAGCGGTCTTCCACGAAGCCCGCATAGATGCAGGCTCCACGCACTTTAACTACCCAGGAATCCTTGCGAAAGGCCAATCAGACAACAGATGGGAGGAGATTTCACTCCGGGATAATTGTTGACATGGCTGAGAAGAAAATATTACTGTTTTTATGACCTAAATGTACATTTTACCAGTTGTAACCTACAGTTTATACAAACATTATGGTCATCGAGCAGTGGTTGATGTCTCAAACATAATAATAGCGCGTTTAATAATATGATCGCATTATGATTCATTAAATAAATAGAACCGAATGGCAGGGCTTCACTGAGTCATATGTAAACATAGTATGAATATTGAAACCTGTAAATTGAAAAAATTATGTTTAAATTATGTTTTAAAATTGTAATCTTAGTTCAAATGGAACATTATGTATTTTTATGTTCAACTGTATACATCATTTAAATAAGCATGATGTATCTATTGTCTAATGCCCAGGTGATATGCACAATATCAAAATATAGAACTGTAAAATTAGGCTGTGTAGTTGACATGCAGATAAGACGTCGGAGCGCAAAAATGTGATTTCTCCTGTCCAACAACAACCAGACCATTATTTCCGGCATGCCGATCGAGTCTGTCCCAAAAATACCTCTCAATGCGCCCTCGTGGACTCGCACCAAGGGCCCTATAGGTCTGCACTACATGACGTCACCAAAGTGTGGACTCTGAGGAAGTCCACAAGTCCGGAGTGTGCCATTTGGGACAGGGCCTATGTCCACACAAACCGAGGCCTCGTTTGTCATCAGTCACGTGATTTTCACGTTAACAACACAAGCCTCGAATCGCGGCTTCATCTGGCACGCCCATTTTTTCTCGACACAAGCTCCGACGCCTCGGTTCAAATGTCACATCACTACTTGTGGGGTCATTTGGTCCAGTACACACATAACTTTAGAAGCAAACACAGTACCTCAAACACACACACAACCCATACAAACAAAATGTGAATAAAAGTATCATTCCATGTACAACACTAAGATTCAAAACTTTTGAGTAATGCTTTACAAAAAAGGTCTTTTTAGTTAAGTACTTCAGTTAACATGAACTAAGAATGAATAATACTTTAAGCATTTATTAATCTTAGTTAATGTTAATTTCAACATTTAATAATACATTATATTCAAAAGTTGTGTATTTAAATTAGTTAATACTAATTGAACTAACATGAACAATGACTATAAATTGTATTAACTAACTTTAACAAACTATATTTTTATTAACTATAGCCTAATATTAACAAAGATTAATAAATATTGTAAATAAATTGCTCATTGTTAGTTCATGTTGGCTAATACATAAAGTAATGTTAACAAATGAGACCTAATTGTAAAGTGTTACCAAACCTCGTTACTTATAAGCTCTTAAACTTTCTTCTAAAATTGTTTCTAATTTGTAAGTCGCTTTGGATAAAGGCGTCTGCTAAATGACTAAATGTAAAATGTAAATGTAAAATCTTACTCCATCACAATGAATGTAAGTATGACAAAAAAAAAAAAGGCACAAAAACAAGAAAACCAAAATCATTTGTCACCAATTTTCTTGAAGTTGTTGTAAAGTTCTGTTTATGTCAATGTCCCAGTTCACATAAAATTGTTTATAAAACAGATCCAGTCCATTATTATATTTGGCTCAATTGAATGAAAGTGATAGATATGCGCTCCAAAGTTTATATACACCTTGCAGTATCTGCAAAATGTTAATAATTTTAGCAATAGGAGGGATTTCAAAAATGTGTGTTCTCTTTTTATTTAGTACTGCCCTGATGAAGCAGTTTATTCTGCAAGCAAGGTGTACGTACACTTCTGACCGCTACTGCATCAAGATGAATTACCTAAGTCATCAGGTATATATATATATGTGTGTGTGTGTGTATGTATATACAGTAAGTAGTCTGAGACGGCAGGAGGAAACTATGCTTACAAGGTTGAGAATAGGGCACACAAGATTAAATAGCTGCCTAAGTTTAATAGGAAAACACCAGACTGGATAATGTATACATTGTGGAGAAGTGGAAAATGTATAAAAACATGTACTCTTGACATGTAGAAAGTACTCTTGAAAAAGGAAAGAACTAGAGATGGTAACGAAGAATGGATTGAGTTTTAAAAACCTATTAAGTTTGCACACAATCTATAATTATAAGTATCTTTTTGAAAGAAACTCAGCTTGCAAATAGGAATTTTTGGTGGGTAGATAGCATATATAAACTAAAATCCCAATGAGTTCACACCTCAGTCCAGAAGATGGCGGTAATGCACCTCGTTTGCAAACGTAAAAACCAATAAAAACCACAGAAGAAGAAGAAGAAGAAGAAGAAGAAGAAGAAGAAGAATAGAGCACAGAATAAAACCCGATAGGGCCCAAAAAAAAGGGAAAAGAAACAAATCTGTCACAGAAGACAAAAAGTTGTAGAAAAATACATAACTCTTTATTAAACAGGACCATATAAAAAAAAAACCTGAGCCAAGTCAGCTGACGGGGGCAGCAATTTCTCAAATTGTCCAACTGAGAATACAGGAACTGAGCTACCTATACAGGGGACACTTCACTGCATTCTGTGAAAACCACAGCAAACCCCCATTAACCCTTCAATACAAACAGGATTATGTGATACACATTCACAATTAGTAACACAAATCAACCCACAAAACCTGTAAGGGCTCTATTAAATTGTACTCCCAGTTATCCACCGACAACGGTGGGAAGCTACCCCCTGCTGTTTAATCAAGGGTGAAAAGCAGTTCAAATTAAATACATTATTTAATTTAATTTAAAGAAGAAATAAATAAACAATTCCACTAGCCAGCTACAAACCAACCAATACATTAAACAAAACCAATAACCAAACAAAAACCACACAGAGCTGGCTAGGAAATTAATTTACCAAAAAAACAGTCGGAGTTGCACGTGCAGTCTATTTCACAATTGTCACGTAAAAAAAAAAAAGATAGAAAAAAACCGAAAACAATCGAACAGCGACTAGCAATCAACATCCAAGGGGCACAACCAGACAAATACATGGTGGTCCTGAATTTATTCCATCAGGCAGAATATTCGATGACCTTTAGCAAAAATCTGATAAAAAACAAATCCAGTTAATTCAAGAGATTAATAAATGCTGTTGTCAACCTAATATGTCAAATGAAGAGAAAGAAAAACGTATTAAGCTACATTCCATTTTAGATTAATTCTATATTAAAAAGGCAAAAGGGGCATACGTGAAATACAGAGCTAAGTGGAGCTCTGTAAACTCAATAGCAAAAGAGGTTCTACATTTTACTATAAATTGTATTCCTCATCTTTTTCCTCTATTAATTCCTCATCTTTTTTCTTTTTTTTTTTTGATGATAAAAAATAAAATCCCGTCAATTAGTAGTGTATTTAAAGAACTTTGTGAATCAGACATAACCATGCAAGAGCTTAATGCAGCTATTAAACAGAGTAAACCTGGTAAATCACTGGGTCCTGATGGTTTAACCACAGATTTTTATAAATTATTTTGGAATGACCTAAAATATCTTTTATTTGAAGCCTTACAGGATTGTATAAATAATAACGAATTATTGGCAACTATGAAATAAGGGCTTATAATTTTGATACCAAAGCCGGGAAAATATAAGAGGTTAGATATACCCCATGACTAAATACGGATTACAAACTATTCACTAAAGCACTGGCTTCTAGATAAAAACTGGAATATCGCAAATTATAAGTGTAACCCAATCATTATTCTTAAAAGATAGGTAAATTCATAATAATATTAGGTTTTTGATTTGATTGAATATGGTCATCTAATTGAAGAAGATGGTTTCATTGTATTTTTTGATTTCTATAAGGCCTTTGACATGGTGGAATATTATTTTATTTGTCAAACTCTTAACACTTTGATTTTGGTCCTAAGTTAATTAATATTGTTGGAATGCTTAATGAAGACATAAACAGTTCTGTAGCTCTGTAGAAATGTTGTCTATTTTACTCAAAATGGGAACCATATCTGGCATTGATCTAGAAGGGAATTTTTATAATGTCATTCAATTTGCGGACTTTTTTTCTTTTTTTAAGAAATGAACAGTAAATACCCCTAGCACTTCAGTTAATCAAGATTTTTTTCAAAAGCAGGTTTAATGGTAAATATGTCAAAATGCGAGCTATTGGCCATTCATGATCATCCTAATTTAACATTGTACAATATCCCAGTTAAAATGGTAAATATTTAGGTATCTGGTTATCTAAGATGGTGGATAATTTAGAAAATGTAAATATTGATAAAACTGTGGAGAAATCTAAATTAAAGTAGAGAATCTTTCATCTATCCATGTTTCTCTCTAGCTAGTTTCTGCAAAAAAGATAAAGGCAATTAACAAATTAAACTCATTTTATATGGAAAATTAAGAATCATTCTATTCGTAAACGATATATGATTAAAGATTATGAAGAATGTGGTCTTACAATGATTGACTTTGATATTATGAATGGGGTCATTAAACTTAGATGTCTTTCATTAATGATAAGTCCTCTCTCTGGTTTGAGATTCCTACTGCTGTATTCAAAAAATGTGGTGGCATACATTTTTTTTGTTGCAGTGTGACTTCAAAAAGTATTATTATATTGGTAATTGATTTTCAAACATAATTTTAGTCCTTATAACATGTCAGTCTGGAACAACAGATGTATAACAGTGAACAGGAAATCTGTGTTTATTGATGAGTGGTGGCAGAAAGGCATATGGTCACTACATGTTATGGACAACGTTGGGAATATACTGAGCCATGATGCTTTTTGTGGTAAATGCAATCTAAGCTGCTCCTCTAAAGTGTAATATATAAGTGAAATAGTCAATGATAATACCTAAAATACAACAACTTATAGAAAATGTAAGCAAAAGAATTTTTAAGAATAAGATTTAATGTTGGGGATTAAATTTTATGTCAAATATGCAAGGTTGAAACGGTTGAACACTTTTTTTTTTTTCAGTGCAATATGGTAAACACGTTCTGGAATGAGCTAAGAATACCTGTAAGGCTGAGACTGTTTTTGGAAACTGTTAAGTTTGGGTTGTTAATTAAGGATAAAAAAGTATCTTATGTAATAAATAATGTGTTGCTTTTGCTGAAATTTTACATACACAAATGTACATTTTTCAAAATTCCTCCACGATTACTGTTTTTTAATGAGGAATTTCTAGTATATTTGAAGACACTGAGAGGGATGAAAAGTCCCAAAGCATTTTATTGTACTCCTTATTTGAAGATTTTGGTTTAATAATAATAATAATAATAATAATAAACGACTTCTTTCTTTCTTTCTTTTCCTTGTCTTTAACCTGCTTACTGTTGGGTATGTATATTGTGATGTGATGATTGAATGTAAGCTCAGTCTTGTTTGTAAATCTTTCAGTTATAAATGCCTTTCTGTAACATTAAGTGACATGGCATCTGACGCACAGAAGCCAATGGCACGTCACTATGCGTTGAACAATTGCGGTTATATATTCAGAGATTTCTTAATGTACCTTGTTTGTTTGTGTTGTTGAAGCATAAAAAAAAATGAAAAAATAAAAAAACATGTCACTATGCGTATTCGGTTGTTAAGTCGTGACGTAACCACTCTCCGATAATACTCTTTCCGGGTCCAAAGTCCAGGTCCTCTCTAACCTTTCTTATACTGTCTATGTCTCTACCTACCTACCGCTTTCGCTAGTGTTTTGGTTATTATTGAGTGTTTTTACAATGCCGCAGTGCTGTGTCCCGTGTCCCGAGCAAACTCACTTCAACCTCGTAAATCTTCTTTTTCATTGATGCCTGGACTCTACCCTTAATTATGCCACCTGAGTGATGAGCTACACGAACCACTCTGGTGGTGTTAAAGGAATTTAAACCCTTTTTGACCGCCAAGGGTGCCTCACTAAGAAGGACGTGATCGTAAATAAATTTACAGGTTCCACCATTGTTATTTCTGGACGAGAGGAGCGCTTGAACCCGGGAAAGGCTAAACGTCACGCGTGACGTCAGACTTAACAATCGGATTGGCCATGGTATTGGCACATCCGGTGGAGAGAGCATAGACATGCATGTACATGTCTATGGGAGAGAGAGCGAGAAAGAAGAAGAAGAAGAAGAAGAAGAAGAAGAAGAAGAACTCTCCACTATCCCACAATGCACCGAGAACGCACACGGTTCACGTCATCGCCCGCTCCTGAAGTATTTGAACGCGTATGGCGCGAGATATGATTAATAATAATATACTTGATTGATTAAAAGAAATGGATATTTGAATACCAACCAAGAGCAACACAAAATGTAGGTATGTAACGTTTCTGAAACATAATAAATATTTGTGACGGAAGATCCCTTTGAAGGAGTGCAAATCTTTTTTATGTTTACTTTCTGAAAAGTTCATTTTATATCATCACAACTGCTTCAGTTCCGATAAGAACTTTTTTTTTTTTTTTGAACACACGTAGCAGCTAATCGGATAATGCCAATTTGTATTATCTGTCGATGTACTGTAGCACATAATGTAATATTATTTGAAATATTCTCCTAAATGATCATTCACGGTACACAATTTATACTTTAATTTGTGCCACAAAGTACTGTTTTATTTATATATAAATGCGTTGGTAATACCATGTAGATTTACCCTGGTAACACTTGGTATTCTGTGATGTAGGCCTGCATACTGTGCTGGTGTTCCGTGGACTATTAAAAAGTAACCAATGTGGTTAACGTTACCGTTATGGTAATCATCCAGACTTGATCATTTGAAATTATCTTCAAATAATTTGTCGCTAACAAAAGTACCATGGTTTTACCATGTTTTGGTAATGGTAATTATTCAGTGCTATGGTATCACAGTACCATCTGATACCATCAAAGTACTGTTTTACTGCCACAATTTTTTGTAATGGTACCTTGTAGTATTGTCAACTTAGTAATTGATGGTTGAATATATATTTGTTTTGGTATTGTTTTCTTCATTTGTGTATTTTATGTCATAAATTATATTTCAGTCATAATATTAAACACCCCATCTCCTGTTCTGTTATAGGTTAGTGCATATTGATGTGGAGCATCTGGATGAGCAGTCAGCATTCACAATTCTATAATTTGAAGTAATCTTCGGAAAATTTGTCAAGCCTACATTTACATTAGAAGAACTGATTATACATTTCCTATGTCGTCTTCTTATCAGACATCAGTGGTCAGCACCCCTCTCCCTCTGCCTACCCACTTCTTTCATGCCCAGCAGTCCTTTTCCCTAAAGAAACGGAGACCTCCCTTCTCTTCCTCATCATCTTCCTCCCTGTCCCCTCCGCGGCCATTATCTCATTCTTTACCACCACGCCCACCATCAAAAGGATGCCCCCCCCTCAGCCGAGTGTTTCTCCATCACCCCACTCCGTGGACGCCCCTGTCACACTCCCTTATTGAGTCGCCCCCTTCTCGCTCTGTGTACGACCCGTCTCGACTACAGTCTTTTTTCAGCCAGTGCTTTATCAACCTGGGCCTGATTGGCCGAGGTTCCTTTGGTGAGGTTTTCAAGGTGAGACATGCTAAATGCCTTCTAAGGGTTTATGTGGAATAGCATACTACCATCATTCCTATTCATACTATTTCTGCAGGATGTATACTTCTATTTCCAGTGAGAAGTAATATCAGCCACCATCTTTTTCTGCCCAATGTCTCAAATATTTTTCAAAATACTAGACTTGATTCGCTGAAGTAAAGAATGTACTCTGAAACTGATACATATTTATACATGATACATTTCAGATAATGGTGATGTTTCAAGATCATCAATGAATACGCTAATGATACTGTGTTTTTTCAGATGTTCTTCAGATGACTGTCCTCTCTGTCGTCATAAAACATCCCATGGCACTTCTCGTAAAGATTAGGGGTGTAACCCTGGTGTCCTAGCCGAATTTCCTCATTGGCCCTTATCTATCATGGTCTCCTAATAATCCCCTCCCATTGAATTGGCTTTATTCTCTTCTCCACCTATAGCTGGTGTGTGGATGCTGCACACTGGTGGTGGTTGAGGAGAGACCTCTGACCCCCTTGTAAAGCACTTTGATGGAACAGTTGTATCTAAAAGTGCTATATAAATGCATTCATTCATTAATTTTTGTCTGTCAGGTGGTGAGTCTTTTGGATGGTTGCCAGTACGCTGTGAAGCGTTCAGTGCAGCGGTTCCGTGGTGAGGTTGAACGAGCAAAAAGCATTACTGAGGCTTGGAATCATGAGAGACTACTGCCACACCCTTACGTGCTGGGCTTCATTGCGGCTTGGGAGGAGGCTGGTCACCTCTACATCCAGACTGAACTCTGCTGTACCAGCCTACAGCTATACGCTGAGAAAACGTCATTTCACACTGGTATACAGCAAACTACACAAGCAAAAACTCCCTCACCAATGACCGCAACAAAAGACTGGTTTATATTAAAACATTGCTTTTTTTTTGCATTGCATTGCATTGCAAATATAAGTTACTCAAGACGAGTGTGTGTGTGTTTTGTGTTGTACCAGGTGAGACAAGTGCCTGGACATACCTGTGTGACATGCTTTCAGCGCTCGACCACTTGCACGCTCATGGGTTTGCCCATATGGACATCAAACCAGCAAATATTTTCATTACAAAGTCTGGACGGCTCAAACTTGGAGACTTTGGCTTGTTGATCAAGCTTCCTAGAGATGTCCAAAAACAAGTGATAGAGGAAAAGAGAGAAATGAAGATGGATGATGATTTACAGGAAGGAGACCCCAGATATATGGCCCCTGAGCTATTGAGAGGAGAGTATGGGACTGCTGCAGACATCTTTAGGTTAGTGAATGTTATCTTGTTTATATTTAAATGCCAACGGTAAGAACCAAATTAGTTATTTTGTGATTTGTATAAATTGTAAATTATTGTATAAAGATTTGTCTCTTCTCTTCTCTTCTCTTCTCTTCTCTTCTCTTCTCTTCTCTTCTCTTCTCTTCTCTTCTCTTCTCTTCTCTTCTCTTCTCTTCTCTTCTCTTCTCTTCTCTTCTAGTTTGGGTGTTTCCATCCTGGAGTTGGCCTGTAACATTGAAGTTCCTAAAGGAGAAGATGACTGGCAGCAGCTCCGAAAGGGTCACTTACCCGCAGAATTCACAAATGGTACTGTACATTATCATTTCATGTGGCTAAGTGAAATGCTGAAAATGTTCTTGATACGTTTAGGGACACTTTAAGGACCTTGCGGTTTCACACAATAGGGGCTTTCACACCGGGTAGTTCTAGAAACTTACTTCTAGGAACTAGCCACCAGGGTGGTTCTCTTAGGAACATTTTCCTAAGTGACATAAGCCGCGCTTATTGTTGTGACTTTTATTTTGTGGCGTGGCGCTTATTGAGCGTGTTCAGAATAAACTAGTCAAACTATTTATTACAGAAAATACTCAATATCATTAACTAATAATTTAGAAATAATCACATTAGAAATTCACATTATGCATAAATTCATATTCATAAAATTATACTACAAGCATGAACAAATATTTTCATAATGAAATCTTCAGATTCCCAAAACTGAGTTTTTTCAACTTTACAAAGTTGACAGTTTCTGTCTGAGCAATGAATTTTTCTCTGATTAAAAACAAAACAAAAACAAAAAACACTTTCTAAGGCCTGCCTGTATGGATAGGCTTCAGGGGCAGGTCCGTTTACTAATCCTTAAACATGCAGCAAGGTGCTCTCTTTGAAGTTTATTTCGCATGTCAGTTTTGATCTGAAATAGAAACAAACTTGCATAACCATTTTGGAAGATAGCACAAGAGAAAATTAACTGACAATTTTCAAATTGTGCTTTCTTGAATTATGGTTTAAAATCACTTAATACCCTGTTCATTGCTGAGAAGTCTCGCTCACAATTTAATATTGTTTAAAGCCATTTCGCGATTTCAGTCTATATATTGTTTAGTCTATGTTGTTTAAATGGATATCATATAGATCAGTGGTTCTCAAACTTTTTCGAGTGGCGTGCACCCTAAAGGCGGCCGCACACCGGACGCGCAGCTCAGCGCCGCGCCACGTCTAGGACAACTCTCATCTGAAAATCCGATAACATCAGCAATTTTCTGATTTCTGTAAATAAATATAAAATTAAATGTATATTGCAGCACAGGGTGAAGTCCGTATATACATTAACTACGATTTGAGACACATAAATATAAATTTAATATAAAACTACGTAAATGGCGCTCTGTGGCGCAGCAGGATTTTGAACACGGTCCTGAGCCGCCGCGGACAGACGCCGAAAGGTGCCGCCGGTGTGTGTACTCTCATAGAGAATAATGTGTTCGAACTTAAAAGACGTGGCGCTGTGCGGCGCGGCACTGAGCTGCGCGTCCGGTATGCGGCCGCCTTAAGGCTTTTAAAGGGGAACTTGACAACTATTTCAACTAGGGTTGTAACGGTATGAGATTTTCACGGTATGATAATCGTCTCAGAAAATATCATGGTTTCATGATATACGGTATTAAACAATCATTATTATTATTTTAATCATCTGCTACAATGGCCCTTAAATGAATGAAAACAGATAGTTTTTTTTTGGTTGAAGGTTTATTAAAACAAACTAAAAAACAAAACAAAAAAAACAACACATTTTTGTATGAGTCTACCTTTTGAAAAAATAAGAAAGAAAGAAAAAATTAATTCCCATTTGAACAAACATGTCTAATCAATTGAATTCATAAAACCTTAACTTATTTTTATTCTTAATTTTATTAATTATTATTTAAGATAATTATAAGATAGTAGAGTCTTATGAAATGTATTTTATTTCCTCAGAAATTCTGGGTAACTTGTCTGATATAATTTGTCTGGATTCTATGATTTAATACAAATATATTATTGAAAATGCAATCAGATGAAATGTAACAACTTTTGTGTGTCTGCATACTCTGCACAACACTGTTTACTAAATTAAAACAGACAAAACACTATAGGCTATTTCTTAATGTTTAAATAAACTTTATTATTATTGTTGTTGTTATAACTTTAAGTTAGCTATATTATATTGTACAATAGTAACATATTTCTTTAAGCTAAATCAAACTTTTATTTTGACAGGTTGTACGAAACACCTATGAGTTTCAGTCAGAGTGTATTTGATGATGATTCTTTTAAATAAAAGCAGAGCAGCTCTGGATATGTTCATGTGTTCACGTCCTCATATAGTGAATGAGACGGCAGACGCTTTGAACACCATGAGCGTCACACATACTTGAGTATGTACTAGGCGAAATGGCGCTGCTCATTCACACAGACACGCAGAACAAGCAGAATATAGTTTTACAGTATAGCAGTTTTTTTCCGCTGTATATTAATAGACACACTCATATAGCGATTTGATTAATTGCGCAGCTATATTTTAGATTTATTCATCTATCTATCAAATCGAGCATTTTACGTGACGTGTTATATAGTAAATTTCCTCAGCAACACGGAAATAATATGGCCTTAAGTTATAAATGGTAAATTTACCGTTTATAAATTTATCTGCAGGGAGGGATAGTGTTCGTGAATATGGGAGAACATGTTCGACATATT
Source organism: Leuciscus leuciscus (assembly GCF_965113295.1). NCBI lineage: Eukaryota > Metazoa > Chordata > Actinopteri > Cypriniformes > Leuciscidae > Leuciscus > Leuciscus leuciscus. The sequence goes on from NC_138745.1 coordinate 13,393,504, forward strand.
TCCTCCTTTTGCAGCCACTCTTCGTCCATATTTCTGGACACAACTGGATATCCATCTTCAAGGAAAATCCCGCGTTCGTTTTTCAGATAACCAAAGTATTCCCACACTGCAGATTTTAACTTTGTTTTCGGCTGGGGATAGAGATTAGAATTCGCAGCCTCTGTCTCAGACATTTTCTTTGCTGCACATGTGTGGTTGGAGTAAGCAGTCACGTGAAAAGAAGTTGCATATGCGCAGATGAGATCTGATTTAATTTTTTTTACAAAACCGTGGATTAGCAAATGTTTACGATATGATAATCGTACATGCCAATATCGTGATAAATCGCCACACCGGTATACCGTTACAACCCTAATTTCAACTTAATAAATCCGTTTAGAAATCATTTGGATGGTTAAATAACCTGTTCTGGTGAGAATGGTGACTTTCACCGCACCCCCCAGCGTTCCCTGGCGGAAAACCAACCATGCAACATGTGGACTAACGTCCTGGTAAGTTGGAAATAGGAAATCTCGTGAGAAGCGAGAACGAGCGAGAAACACAAACTTCTTTACGGCAATTCAACATAAACACACACGCCATATGATACTGTGTATGATGTATTACCCACCTCGGTAGACATAGCTCCACACGATAAAGTTGGCCGGCTCCCATAATAACAAATGCACATGAGCAGCGGTAGAAAGGGGGAGGAGGGTGCCGCAAGTGAGATTTTTTTTTTACTATAGTGTTGTGAAATATACGGCCCAAAGCTGTAGGGGGAGCTCGTTGAGAAAACACGCGACAACAAAAGTGAAAATCAGCGAAGAAATGGCTAGAGTTGCCTTGTTCCCCTTTAAACATCCTTCTGTGTACTCCCTCTCTGCAGTCACACCTTTTTCAGTAAGGGACAATTTTTGCCTCCTTAAATTAATTTTTCCAGTGCATTTTTTTACCTTTACAAATACCTTTATAAAATGAATAATGCTTTAAATAAATAACAATTCAATAGAGAAATATGCAATGATGGTAAAAACGTGATGCTTTTAAATTTAAAATTAAAACCGCCAGTAGGTGTCAGTAATGAGTGAGTCATCGAGTCATTCATTCATTCAGTAACGAAGCAAGTGGCTGTAATTATGAATGAATCATTGACTCTCACGATTTGTTCAAAGCCGCAGATTCATTCACCAACACTGCTGTGTGCTGCAGTTCTGCTGTGGCTTTCGTTGGAGCTATTATTTTGTTGCAAAAAGTACTGACAATTACACTTTAATTCGCTTTTCCACTGTCAGGCCAAATCGTTGTCTTTGCTTAACTGTTCCATTCCGGTACGGATATGGTTTCATTTTCCACTGTGGGGCTGATAACGGAGCTCTTTGGAATGCAATACAAATGTGTCCGTTTTTGCCTTGGTAACGCAAGAGTTTACAGATGAGATGTAAATAGAAACCGTGTTTTGGGGCATGATCAGATATTTCTTTTAATTTATTATTCATTTGTGTTTACGTCTCTCAAATAGCACTCTTAGACAGCTATAGAGAAACTGCTAGTCAGGCAGCAGACAAGTGACCAATTCTGAGATGCGACGTCACTTCACGTGTTCTAGCAGCACGGTTCAGCAAGGTTAGCTAACAATGCTGAGAATTCCAGTCCAAGAACTGGTTGTAATCGTGCCATGCCGTGCTGTACAAGGCTGAAGTGGAAATATAACTGGAACCTTTCCTTAGCGTTCTTAGAACTGTTCAGACCGACAGTGGAGAAGTGCCTTGGTCTCTAAAGGAAGAAATAGTAATTAAATTAAAAAGTACGTAATTCAGCATACTGGATTATCTGTAAAAGGCTATTATTTCAGTATCTGGGTTTAAGTATAGTTTATTAAATGTTTATGTAATTACCGGGTGCTCAAGGCTGCCATTTACAGGCTGCATTTATTTAATTTATATAACCGTAAATTAAATGTGTATACATTGACATTTAACCTAGTTTATATTCAGTACTTAGTTTGAATTATATTTGTGTATTATTTTCTTAAAGGATGAAGCGAATGTTAGAAATAAAGAGACAAAAAAGGGTGAAAGCTTTGGAGAGGGACAACAAGGCGTCGTTCCTGTGGCAATCCTGAAAGTCGACTTCAAAACCTTAAATTTGATTCTGTCCACAAATGGGAGCAAGTGAGACCAGGCGGTTGATTGAAGACCAGAAGTGCTGCCGTGTTCTGGATCATCTGCAGAGGCTTAATTTCACTGTCTGAAATGCCTAGAGCATTGCAGTAGCCCAGTCTTGAAATGACAAGAGCTTATACAAGAAGTTGTGCCGCATACTCTGACTGGAAGGGTTTGATTCTCCTGATATTGTAAAGCAGGAACCTGCATGACTGGACCGTTTTTGAAATATGGGTGTAAAAAAAGTTAGCGGCAAACACGATCCCTAGATTCCTTGCTGTCCTTGCTTAATGTTGTAAACTCCATTTGTACAGTGATGTTGTGGTCAGCTGATGGGTTTGCAGGAATTACATGGAACTCCATCTTTGCAAGGTTGAGCTGTAGATGACGTTTCTTTATCCAGGCAGAATATAGCATTCCGTTACAAATTAATGAATGCATAAAAAGGTCAGATCAGTGTTCAAAACTGTTCCTTTCTTTCCTTGATGTGATTAGCCTACTCTAATGATTAAAAATTCTAGGCCTGGTCCGAATACCATTTTTTGAGCTTCGAAGCTTTGGTAGTAATGAACATCGAATATTCGAAGCTTTGGAGAGAGGGGGCTGAACATATTCTTCTCTTTGATATTCTTCATATTCTTGCTCTTTGATACCAATCTTTCATTTGAAAGTCACGTGTCTAGTATCTGTAAAACTGCATTTTTCCATCTTAAAAATATATCTAAATTACGCCATATGCTGTCATTGACAAATGCGGAACAATTAGTTAATGCGTTCATGACCTCAAGGCTAGATTATTGTAATGCTCTACTGGGTGGTTGCCCTGCACGCTTAATAAACAAACTACAGCTGGTCCAAAACACAGCAGCTTTGAGTTCTTACCAGAACCAGGAAGTATGACCATATTAGCCCAGGTCTGTCAACACTGCATTGGCTCCCTATTAAACATCGTATCAATTTTAAAATATTGCTGATTACTTACAAAGCACTAAATGGTTTAGCTCCGCAGTACTTGAGCGAGCTCTTAACGCATTATAGTCCTTCACGTCTATTGCGATCTCAAAATTCCGTCCAGTTAATAATACCTAGAATATCAAAATCGACTGCTGGCGGTAGATCCTTTTCCTATTTAGCACCAAAACTTTGGAACAGTCTTCCTACCATTGTCCGGGAAGCAGACACACTCTGTCAGTTCAAAGCTAGATTAAAGACACATCTCTTTGACCTATCATTCACATAATACATTATAGACTTATATAATTCAATATTAGGCTGCATAGATTAGGTCAGCCGGAACCGGGAACACTTCCCATAAATCCTGATGTACTCGTTACATCATAAGAAGAATGGCATCTACGCTAATTTTAGTGTCTTTGTTTATCCCGAGGTTTTTCCGCAGCCTGCCGGATCCAGGCTGTATTAGTGTTGTCACGATACTAGAATTTCTAACTTCGATACGATACCTTGAAAAATATCGATATTCGATACCATTTTCGATGCCACGGAGAAAAAAACTGCCACAATATTAAGGGGGTATTTTTTTTTTTACTTAAAGCTAAATATAACAAGTCTAGAACATGACAATGAGGTATATTTTACATGAACAAAAATGTCCTGAGGTAGTGCACTTGTTCAAAAGCATAAATGCTGGTTAATACATTAACGTTATTTGATGAACAGATTTAAACGCAAATGTGCGTGCATCACACGCGAAAACAATGCTCACTGGATCGACATCAAGTCAAGTCACCTTTATTTAAATAGTGCTTTTAACAATACAGATTGTGTCAAATCACTTAACAGTATCAAATTAGGTGGATAGAGTGTCAGTAATGTGATTAAACATTCAATTTTCAGTTTAAGGCATTTCATTATTGAATTCAGAGATGTCATTGTCTAGCTCAGTTTAGTTTAATTAGTATCTGTGTAATCAAATTGATGATAATCGCTAATGAAGGCAAATCATTATCATAATTTTTTGAATAAAATTAAATAAGCACAAGTTAATTTACATTTGACCACAGTTAAAATATTTACTTGTCTAAGATTCCTCAGTCAGATTATATTAACTTTAAGAATTACGTTGAAAAAACGAGACAACACACACTCATATCAACAACAATACTAGGCCATCTTGGTTAATGTTTCAGAAATGTTAAAATGAGAAGAGTTACCAACCTCTCAAAATTATTTATATAGATCCGGGTGTCGGTCTTTCAGGTGCTTTGCTGTATTAGGCCCCGATCACACCTAACGCGTTTTTCAGGTTCGAAAACGTGAAGTGCACAGCACTCATCACAAAGAAACGAGCAGTGCGCTGCGTTTTTTATGTTGCTAGGCAACCACTGAAACAGCTGTCCTGTCAGTCAAGTACACGTCAAATCAGCCTTTTATTAACTTCATTTACTTTCTGTTACGGTTTAGTTACGGTTCATGAAGTCGTTAAGCTCCTGGTAACCCGCGAGAGCACCACAAGTTTATCCTCCATCATCGCACTCTCCGGGCGTTCAAGCAAAAGCTTTCATCACTAAAATGGAAGGCCCGCGTTTATGCGCAGCAGGCGCATAAACAGCGCGCAGAACGCTCGCTGGAAACCAATTGAAAATAGGCGCCTCTCACTGCAAAAAACGCGTTAGGAGTGATCGGCCCCATTTAGGCCTACTTCACTTTTGCTATTTAACCAGAGCGAATGAGACGAGTGCGCGTGTGGTGTTTGTCAACGCGCCTTTGGAGAGAAGTGAAAGTGACAGCTCGGCTAGTATCGATACTTCGGGAAATTAGTATTGGTACCGTTCAGATATTTCAGTATCGATATTTATCGAAATATCGATTTTTTTTTGTTGACAACACTAGGCTGTATCCAGATCTGATGAAGGACATTCGCCTGGACCCGATGTCAACACAGTGCTGAAGTGCCAACTAGTCTCTCCCTATGGAGGATCCCTTTACCACTCTACAGATAAAGCGTTGTCGGGAAAATACGTTTCGCGTACCTACACCGAAGTGACAAAATAAAATAAAATTCTGTATCAAAATTTATAAGGAAAGACCAGTACTTTGTTTAGGCTTGGTTTGTAGGGAATTACAAACCTGCGCACATATATTCAAACGCACATAACTATAGAACCAATTCTTAATGCGCATGTGAACCCCATCAGCGTTTATCACAGGTTCGCGTTTAAAGTCTGTGTAGAGAGAACCATTATTAAATAACCGCTATAAAGCCAAAACAATCTCTGTTACCTTAAATTATACGTTTATCTCTGTAAAGCTGCTTTGAAATACCCTGGTAAACCAGAGTTCTCGCGAGAGCACAAGTTAAATTTGCTCAGCGAGTTACTCTGGTGTCGAGCCATGGAGCTCATTAAATATGCCCCTCGATCTGAGCTGCACCAATCACATCGGGTTATCTGATATAGGCGGGCCAGGAGCGTGTGACGTCGAAGTCATCAGTAAACATTGCAAGATGCCTATGGATAAATAGCAGTGGTTTGAAACGTACTCGGTTACTAACGTAACCTCGGTTCTCTCTAGAAGAGGGAACGAGTACTGCGTTTTTATCAAAACGCTACGGGAAAAGTCTCTTTTCACGAAATACTGAAGCAAAAAATTATCCTTAATTTTCATACATGTAAAGCGCGTTGCAGCAGTAGTCAGCTATGGCGAGACGGCTTGCTCGCTCATTGGCTGCTCTGCGGCAACTGCATAAGCCTATCGAGCGAGGCCTGAGGTGACGTCAGGCCAATGAGGGCGCTTCGCGCCCTCCTTGCCATTTCCCGCCGAGACGGGTGTGGCTAACCTCTATAAAAGGAGCTCGAAAAGGCTGATTCACTTGATTTTCATCGCCGAAGCGAACCAGAGTGAACCGTACGCACGGCAGAGAACGCAGTACTCGTTCCCTCTTCTAGAGAGAACCGAGGTTACGTTAGTAACCGAGTACGTTCTCTTACGAGAGTCCTCTCGTACTGCGTTTTTATCAAAACGCTACGGGAACCCCTTGTAAAACGCCGTGCGTGCTGGGATAAAAAACACCGATCACTGGAAGCTAAGCCAGATGTACAGTGCATAATCACCAGATAGACTCACAAAGAATCCGGGAATAAGGGATGGGGGACCTTAATTCCCTAAACTGTAACGTCCGCAGACGTAAACATGACCTCACAGAGAGAGTCTAGAGACAAGAGGGGATTCCCTCCGTCCTTATATGGTCGCGCCAGCAGACGCGAATATGACATCACATAGACAGGGTGGGGAACCTGAACTGAATGTGGGAAATGTGGGTCTTACACAATTCTGCCCATAAGACAGTCGGTAGCGCGTTGCGCATGCGATTTCAGTGTTCTAGTTAGACAGCTGAATCGACTACACCGATAGTAGCTTAGCCTGCAAGGCGGGAACTTCTAGGTTGTAAAACCTGATAAATGTAGACGGCGAGGCCCAGCCTGCCGCCGTACATATATCCTGTAAGGAAATCCCGCTGGACCAAGCCCACGAGGAGGCAACGCCCCTCGTGGAGTGCGCTCTGACTCCCAACGGGCACTGAATGCCCTTGACAGTATAAGCCAGCGCTATGGCGTCAACTATCCATCTGGATAAGCTCTGTTTCGAAACAGCCATTCCCTTGGAACGTCCACTGAACGAGACAAAGAGCTGCTCAGTCTGTCTGAAGACAGTGGAGCGAGACACGTAAGCTCTTAAAGCCCTAACAGGGCAAAGAAAACTTAAGTCCCCTTCCTCACTTGACCCCGGCAGGGCAGACAGGGAGATAACCTGAGCCCGAAACGGCGTGTTGAGGGACTTTGGCACATAGCCATGCTTAGGTTTGAGTATGACCTTAGAGTCATTAGGTCCAAACTCTAAGCACGCTGGGCTCACGGAGAGCGCGTGCAGGTCGCCTATGCACTTCACCGAAGCGAGAGCCATCAAAAACACTGTTTTGAAAGACAAATGTTTGAGGCTAATAGATTGGATAGGCTCGAAAGGGGCACCTTTCACGGCCGCCAAGACTGTAGAAAGGTCCCACATAGGAACTGAAGGAGGTCTGGGTGAATTCAGCCTCCTAGCTCCCCTGAGGAAGCGGATGACTAAATCGTTCCTTCCTAGTGACTGACCCAGCGTTGTTCCGGAGAACGCTGTAATAGCCGCCACGTAAACTTTGAGCGTGGAAGGGGATCTGCCCTTATCCAACAGCTCCTGTAGGAAGGAGAGAACCTCCGTCACCTCACAATCGAGAGGTGATAGGCTCTGAGCTGTACACCAGCCGGAGAAAACCGACCACTTTGAGGCATAAAGCCGCCGAGTCGACGGCGCTCTGGCCTGAGTGATGGTATTTATCACTCCCTCTGCGAGGTCAACGGATATCCGCTGAGCGCCCACGCATGAAGGGACCACAGCTCCGGGTGTGGGTGCCAAATCGAGCCCCCGGCCTGCGAGAGGAGATCTCTCCTCAATGGCACTGGCCATGGAGCGAAGTCTGCTAGCTGCATCAGGACTGGAAACCATGCTTGGTTCCTCCAGAACGGTGCTACAAGCAGCACTGGGCATTCTGTTTCCCTGACCCGCTCTAACACCTGTGGCAGGAGGGAGACGGGGGGGAAAGCGTATAGCGGGCAGCGCGGCCACATCTAGGACAGCGCGCTGTCGTTCTTGGAAAAGAACACGGGGCAATGAGCGTTTTCGCGGGACGCGAATAGGTCCACCTCCGCTCTGCCGAATCTCTCCCACAACAGCCGGACTGTTTGTGGGTGTAGAGACCATTCGCCCAGGGGAATGTTGTTCCTGGACAGTCTGTCTGGGCCCACATTCTGGAGCCCAGGCACATGCACTGCCCTCAGCGAGCGCAAATTGTGCTGAGCCCATATTAGGAGGCGTTTCGCCAGCCTGTACAGGGATGTGGATTTCAGACCGCCCTGGCGATTTATATGGGACACCACGGCCGTGTTGTCCAAACGGACTACGACGTGTTGGTCCTTGATATGGGGACAAAAACGCGTCAGCGCGTTGTGCACTGCCAGCATTTCCAGGCAGTTGATGTGTTGGAGCTTTTCTCGTTCCGACCACAGGCCGAAGAACGGTCTGCCCTCGAGCAGCGCTCCCCATCCCGAGGTGGATGCGTCTGTCGACACCATCCTCACTCTCGAGGAAGTCCCCAGGCTTACACCTGATTGGTACCAGCCGTCCGCCAACCAAGGTATCAGGGCTGTCACACAGCTTTGATTGACCTTGAGGCGTAACCGGCCGGACACCCACGCTCCGCGCGGTACTCGCGCTTTCAACCAGAACTGCAGTGGGCGCATGCGGAGCAAGCCCAGCTGGAGAACTGATGATGCTGAGGTCATGAGACCCAGCATCCTTTGAAACTTCCTGAGCGGGGTGAAAACGCCGCGGCGGAAAGACCTCGCCGCGCGCTGAATGTGCAGCACGCGCTGTGGCGACAGCCGCGCCGTCATAGACTGCGAGTCCAGAACGATACCCAGAAACGAAATCGTTTGACTGGGGTTCAGTGAACTCTTCGCCCAATTGACCGTGATACCGAGATTCTCGAGGTGATCGAGTAAAATGGTTCTGTGCTCCACGAGCTGAGATCGTGATTGAGCTAGGATCAACCAGTCGTCCAAATAGTTCAGCACTCGCATGCCTCTGAGTCTGAGAGGAGCGAGCGCTGCGTCCATGCATTTCGTAAATGTACGAGGTGCCAGGGACAAGCCGAAGGGCAGGACTGTATACTGGTATGTCTGACCCTCGAAGGCGTATCTCAAGTATCGCCTGTGATATGACGCTATCTGTATTTGAAAATACGCGTCCTTCAGATCTATCGACATGAACCAGTCTTCTCGGCGAACATGCGCGAGAATTTCGCTGGTCGTGAGCATTTTGAAACTGCGTTTCACTAATGCTCTGTTCAGCCGTCTTAGATCCAGTATGGGTCTGATACCACCGTCCTTTTTGGGGACAAGAAAGTATCTGCTGTATAGCCCCCCTTCGCTTTGAGCTTGGGATACATGCTCTATCGCCCCTTTGCTCGTCAGTTTTGATATTTCGGCGCGAAGTAGGTGTGCTACTCCTAAAGTCACCGTAGTTTCGACGCGCGCTGTGAAGCGGGGAGGGCGTCGACAAAACTGTAGCGAGAAGCCTCTGTTTATAATGTCTAGCACCCAGTCCGAAACCCCTGGAAGCGCTGCCCATGCCTCTGCATGGCTGGCTAAGGGTTGGATGCGAAGCACGCTCTGTTCTGCAACAGAGGTGCTTCGGGGCGCAATAACATAGGCGTTACGCCTGTGACATTCGAGGCGGGGAGCGCGCTTATTACAGCGGGCAGAACGCTCGTCCTCGACCCTGCTACAGTGCTTAACTGAGTGAGGGAGGGCTGAGAAAGTCTCGTGGGACTCATGCTGTCTGCGAGTAAATGTGGGCGGGAAACGGGCACATTCACTGCTTTGGACGCGCTGCCTGCCTGAGCAGAGCGAGCGCGCACAGGTCCCGTTTTTACAGAGAGCCTGTGATCTGTGAGACATAGCGTTCGTGGGCACTGGGAAGTGGGCACTTTTATGCCTAGTTCACACTACATGATTTTAAGCCCGATTTAAGCCCGATTTGCAAGTTAACGAGCTCGCCGACAGGTCAGGCTGTAATCGCGTGCAAATCTGCGGGTGATCCGCACTCGCCAATCTTTGAGTGTGAAATACTTAACGACGCATCAAAACCCCTCGCTGACACATCGCCGACGCGTCGCCGACGCCAGAAAAATATCTAGCATGCCAAATATCTGGAATTGTCGGCCGACTCGATAGCCTGTGGTGTCACGTGTCGCGACGAGCAACAGCCAATGATCATCTTGTTATGATATTACAAAAGCCCTTTGTATTTGTAACCATCGTTGCCAAACCACAACAGGCAGCTGCTTTTTCATTATAATGTTTTACTCACTTCCAAATCTCTATCTGACAGACAATCCCTGCTGCCCGCGTGTGCTTATCCATCCGTTCACCCATATTCTTTTTTTTTTTCTTTTTTTTCTTTCGGGGTTCTAAACAGATCATTGCACAAACAAAAAAAATATATATATATATATATATATATATATATATATATGGGGTGTGCGTGTGCCGGTTTCAGAATTGGTGTGACGGTTATGACGTGAGTCAAATGACATAACTCATCGGTTATTATATTGCCTATTTCCTTTTTATTTTATAAATAGGCCTACATGCAATTGGTTGATGAAACATTTATTAAAATTAAGATACAATTTGTACAAAACGAAATTCGTTTTAAATAAATTATTTCTACAAAGCAAAGTGGTAAAAATCATGTCTCACGATTTACAAAACAAAACTTCATTAAGTGGTAAAAACCCAATATAGCATCTTATGATCCTATCTTTTATTACAATTGTTTTTGAGCTAAAATGTAATACACATCATATATACACACTGTATATGTTTCTTTTATCAAACATGTTTGGGGCCAGTCAAGGGGTAATTAAACTGCACGATCAGTTATCGGTAATGATATTGTTTATTATTGCAAATGTTTATTGCTAATGTTTATTATTGGAAATGTTTTTCATTTGTTTAATAAATCTCATAATGATGGCACATCACTATATCATAGTCATAGCTTTTATTTCTATCTCAAATGATTGAAAGAATCAATTACAGTTGGAAACGTATAGACCAATAATAACACAGACTGTCAACAATTGTTTTTAATTAGTATTTAAACATTCTCTATAATAGAAAAGATAGAAATTTAAAAATATTTTAATAACACGTTTTTTTGCGGTTATAGAGTTCTAATGACGGTGCTCAACTATATATATATATATATATATATATATATATATATATATATACCAACAATTTTGTCCCGCCGTCCATTTGCCATTGGAATGCGCCAAGACTTGTTGTCAGCTCCTGTAGTGTGTAAGCCCCTGTTGCAGAAGATTTACGTAGTGTCACATAGTCTGAACACCACAACGACTTCAAGACTCCAGAGCAAGTCATGTAGTCTGAACAGCACAGCGATCTGCCGACGTTTAAAGTTGTGTAGTGTGAACTAGGCATTACTATGTTGGAAGCGCAATCGACCTGAGTCGATTTTATGTGCGCGAGCCCTAGGGGGAAGCGCGCTGATCACAGTGGACAGAATGCCTGCGCTCAACCCCGCTGCGGTGTTTAACCGAGCAAAGGAGGGCTGGGCGAGTCCCGTAGGACATATAATGGCCGTGAGTAAGTGTGGGCGCGGGAGAGCGGGCACAGTTACTGCAACGAGTGCACTGTCTGCCTGAGCAGAGTGTTCGGCGACTGGAAATATTATTGCAGCAAGTGAGTCTGTTATAACACGCTTGCCTGCCAGCAAGTTTTTGAAATTTTTATGTTTAATTATGCAAATTAGGTATTATCTCATTAAATATGTGCAATTTTACATATTTTTTCAGTAGATATATCTGAAAATATGATAAAGCCAGACGCAAAATTATTTTTTCATTTTGATTACACACAAGATGACAAAAGATGTTCAGAGGGATTTCAGGATATATGCTTTCATTACCTAGGAAATCAAAATATACTGTCCATAGCCTTAAAATATCGATTTTTCGAAAATTTTTTTTATTAAAATGTCACATAAATCAGGCCAGGAATGATTTATTAACAAATCCCTCTGAACAGATCTTCAGAATACTGCTAAGTGTATAACTGGAAAGTTTGGTGTACATAGGTGCTACATAGGCTGAGATGTTTCTACTGGAGAATGACAAAAAAACGCAAAAAAATTATTTTGAGAAAACGGCAGTTAAAGATTTAAATAGCTCTATATGAGATTTCGTCGTTAGCTTTAAATCCCCCTTTGGACATTCACGATTGGTTACTGATAGAAAGGAAATGCCCATATTTGGTTTACATAGCGTTGTGCATGAGACTCAGAGCTTTACAACGATCCCGGACATGACAGACTTCAGTGAACAGACGGAGCTCGGCATGTCGCGATGGAATACTAACTTCCTGGTAAATTCGGGAGAAACTTACTGCCGCAAGTAAACAAAATGTAATAAAATAAACATTGTAATGTATATTTTCAGCGTTTTCTTTATAGCAGCTTGAAATAATACATATTGAAGGAGTAAACTCGGCCAAAATCTCACAACTGACCACTGCATGAAAAATCGATGTTTTTGCCTGCCGTGTCTCGCCTTAAATCAAAAACGAGATTAATTTAGATTGATAATAACGGGTAAAAAGCTTAATACATTTTGTTTCTATTATTCTATTTTCCACAATGTCAAAGCAATGCAGCTTAACCCAAAATACAAGCTCAGGCATGCACTTCTGTCCACACACACTCCGCTGTTCTGCGCTCTAGCCAGAGAATACTCCCGTTGCAGGAATACTTTTAGTAGGCCAAGAAGAAGCAAATATATTTATTAAGTATAACGAGGTTGGGTTCCTTCAACTGTCCATCCTATTAAAAATGACTAGGCTATATAAGATAATTGTAAAAAAGAGTATTGTAGAGAACTCCAACGCTTGTCCAGGACAAGGAGAATTTCACTTGCCCGACCGGACAAGTAGCTTGATTAAAACTTCAGTGACAAAAAATAACTTAGGGAAACATCGAAACACAAGAATGATTCTGATTTTATTAGGCCTACATTCTGTGTAAACAGTGATTGATACTGAATAGTGTATTCTCTGGTAACAAGGTTATGCTGTTGAGGCTCACACTGCCTGTCTCTTTGTGAGAGACTTTTGTGGAGAAATCTAAATAAATGAGCGTAACAGCACACGTGAAGAAACTTACTGAGGTAAAAATTCTAAATGTTTAGTTTATTTATAACATGATAGTTAAGTAACATAACACGGCCAAGGGAGGTTTTTTGCCGAATATTATCACGATTGCAAATGTTACATATTTTTATAGTTCAATAAACAAGTAGTTAATATTAAGTTACTTACATTTTAGACCCAGTATTGACTCTTTTTGTACTGTTTGTGTAATGCTTGTAATAGTTCCAAACAAAGATCAAAGCAAAACTATTGCGCTTTCTCAAAGCAAAACTCAGCTGAGTTTTGTTACTGAATGCTTTAGCGTTTTGAACGAATCGGTGTCATTGACTGAACTTAATTTTATTTAGAAATGTATTTAAAACTTTAATCTCATAACATTATTTATTGCAGTTGTAATTTTGCAGTGTAAATTATTTAATGTGACTGGTAAACGGTATATTAGGCTGCTGTCACTTTAAGACCTAATGCACAGATCCATTATAGTGACAAAGGCCTTTTTTTTCCCCCTTACCGTTCATGTTTACTTAATACATAGCCAACTTAATTTTTTTTCAAAACAGTTGCCCTGCATGCTAGCATTTGTGTATGTGTTTCAGGGCTATCAGAAGACATGCAGTATATGCTACAACTTATGCTAACCCCAGAGCCCTGCAAAAGAGCCACAGCACAGCAGCTGCTCTCTCTGCCCACAGTGTGCAAACGCAAGTGGAGACGACAGGTTTCCCTCTGCATCATTGAGAGCTTTCTGTCCTTATTCCACTGGTGTCAGGTAAGCATAACATAATGCATACTGGATATACACATTCCTGTGTATATATCCAGTTTACAGAAAAGGTGAAGTTAAAAAGCACCCTGCTCATTCATGTGCTTAAGGATTTATCTGGGATATTAGCTCTATATTAACCCTCTGGGGTCAACTGACTTGCCGGTTCTTCCTGTTTTTCTTGTACCAAACAAATGATGAGTAGGGAACCGGTGGAACCGGTACCCAAGTAACCGGTAGTCCGGTATGTAACCGGACCGGATCAAAACGCAGATTTCGGTGCCTCATTTCAGTGCCACTTAAATGCCTCAGCTGTCTGTTGCAATATTTGCCCTCTGGTTCTCCAAAACAGACGTAAGAAGCATCATCACCGCATGTGATCGCTAGTTTAACCCTTTGATGTGTACGATCGTTCACACCGGTGTGATTAGAATGTTCAGATCGCATGATCATCAACTTATAAATTCACATTTGCGTTTGTGTGTTGGCTGGCGCTGAGCCAGAGACAGACTCTCAGCGCTGTCATATTATATCACAACTATTACTATATAACTATTACTAGCTCATTCAAAACATCTATATCTGAGCAGAAATTCACAAACAAAAACTTAATTGCACCTACGATGACAATTTACTTAAGTATTTGAACACCCTGCTATTTTGCAAGTTCTCCCACTTAGAAATCATGGAGGGGTCTGAAATTGTCATCGTAGGTGCATGTCCACTGTGAGAGACATAATCTAAAAAAAAAAAAATCCGGAAATCACAATGTATGATTTACAGCTGCAAATAAGTATTTGAACACCTGAGAAAATAAATGTTAATATTTGGTACTGTAGCCTTTGTTTGCAATTACAGAGGTCAAACGTTTCCTGTAGTTTTTCACCAGGTTTGCACACACTGCAGGAGGGATTTTGGCCCACTCCTCCACACAGATCTTCTCTAGATCAGTCAGGTTTCTGGGCTGTCGCTGAGAAACACGGAGTTTGAGCTCCCTCCAAAGATTCTCTATTGGGTTTAGGTCTGGAGACTGGCTAGGCCACGCCAGAACCTTGATATGCTTCTTACAGAGCCACTCCTTGGTTATCCTGGCTGTGTGCTTCGGGTCATTGTCATGTTGGAAGACCCAGCCTCGACCCATCTTCAATGCTCTAACTGAGGGAAGGAGGTTGTTCCCCAAAATCTCGCAATACATGGCCCCGGTCATCCTCTCCTTAATACAGTGCAGTCGCCCTGTCCCATGTGCAGAAAAACACCCCCAAAGCATGATGCTACCACCCCCATGCTTCACAGTAGGGATGGTGTTCTTGGGATGGTACTCATCATTCTTCTTCCTCCAAACACGGTTAGTGGAATTATGACCAAAAAGTTATATTTTGGTCTCATCTGACCACATGACTTTCTCCCATGACTCCTCTGGATCATCCAAATGGTCATTGGCAAACTTAAGACGGGCCTTGACATGTGCTGGTTTAACCCTCTGAGGTCTGAGCTGTTTTCTGGCCCTGGAGGTGTTCTGACATGCTCTGACATTTGTGCTTATTTCTGTTACTTGTGACATTGTCATGGCTAAAGTCTTATTACACTGTATTTAGCACAAACTCTGCTACAATAATATATCAGCAGCATGTATGTAAAAGTTTGTAGTTTTGAGATAATGACATTTATGCGTGGTTTGTGAAAATACCAAAAAAAATTGTGGCCATGAAATAAGGCCATGAAACCCATACTAATTATTTCTTCACAAGACTTTTGAAAATTGTATCACGTAGCCTAGAATATTTGCTCCAAAACTATGTGAAAATCACCCTGACTGCTCATTCAGATAAGACAATATATTGATTTAAAATTTCTAAGACGTGTTTTGTGTGAGAAAGCCATATGCGAAGAGGCGTGATCATCTCATGAATATGTAAGCCTTCAACACCTGAGAAAGACAAAGACACTCCCCTAACTGCCCTATTAGGAGCTATCAGGCCCTGTCATTCAGAGCAACCTTGCACAAAGAATGAGGAGATTTAAAAAAGAATGGCTTTTAGATTGTTTGGATTTATTTACAACACAACATAATCCAAAAATACACAACAAATGACAAAAGAGCACATTGAAAACAATGATCCAAAGACAGAGACCTTTGTGCCATTCCTAAAAACATTGTACATACCTTTCATTTCCAAGGTGTTTTATTTTCACTTTACCATGTTCATGTACAGAGACTCATGTGAATGTTGAAGTCAGCAGGACTCAGTTGCATCTGGTCCCTGAAAGAAAAGGAAAAAAAGTGAACATACTGGTATCAAGAGAAACTAGGCCTGCACGATTTTGGGAATACATTTTAGATTTTTCTGGTTAAAATTGCTTTTTAAAATTCACAGAATACACACACACACACACACACACACACACACACACACACACACACACAATGTTTCCAACAATATATAATATAATGAACACCATGTTTGTTGTGCCTTGTAGGCATAAGCTATGTGCAGTACTGCATAAAATAATTATAACAATAACCTATAGCAGCCTATAAATCTTCCAAAAGATTTCAGTAACAATGCTAGAGAAAAATATATTGATTATCTTATGTTACTTCAAATGTTTCCATTCGTTATGATGATATGAAATGAGATAATAGTAAAAACATAAAGCCTAATCTTTGGTGCATTTTTCCTTTCAAACGTGATCGCGCTCCAAAATATGATACATTCAAACCCACAGCGCGCTCCAAAATATAATACATTCAAACCCACAGCGCGCTCCAAAATATGATACATTCAAACGCGATCGCGCTCCAAAATATTAAACATTATGGTTATACATATCTATGTTTGAGCAGATATCCACAAACAGTATTTAAAGGACAAATCCAGTGAAAAATGAACCTAGGGGTAATTAACACATGGTTACCGAGTCGATCGTTCCCTGAGATGCGTTTTCATGATAATCGAATATAAAGTGTTTTATCTTTAAAAACAGATTAGCTCATAACAATAGTATATCCCTCTGATGGTCTTCGTTTAGCAGTCACACTGGGGGCCTTCCCGGTCATAAATGACCGGACACCTAAAAATGAAACTTCCTCCATCCCAGTAAAAACCAATGCAATTTATTTTTGTTCTATAATATTTATTCTTTTTAATTTAGAATTTTGAGACACTTTGATTGAACTTATTAATATTTGTGCAATATTTATAGTCCATTTTTTGCCATTGAAAATAATGATTTAAAAAAAAAAAATAAAAAAAAATTCTATGCAGTATTTTCGGGTAAAATAGAGACTAGGCTTTCAGAAAAAAATAAAAATAAAAAAAAATTAATCAATTTATTAAACATAAAATTAAGGGGCACAGAGTAAGTAAAAGTAAATCGCTAGTTAACCCTCTGAGGTCTGAGGGGTTTTTGGGGTCCTTGAGATGTTCTGACATGCTCTGACATTTGTGCTTTTTTCAGTTGCTTATAAACATATTAATGGCAAAGGTATAATTACACTCTATTTAGCACAAACAGGGCTACCATAATATGTGAGCAACATGCATGTACATGTTTGTATTTTTGAGAGAATAATGTTTATGCATGGTTATTGAAAAAACTAAAAACTAAAGTTTCTGAAATAAGGCCACAAAACACATACTAAATACGTGTCAATAAGACTTTTGACTAATTGATGTCTTTGCCTAGAATTTTTTCTTCAAAATGATGTGAAAATCATCCTGCCCTTATCATTCACATAACACAATACATTGATTTAAATCTTGTAAAACACTTTTTGTTTGTAAAGGCAATATGCGCAAGGGGCGTCAACCATTCAACAGCATCATGCATATGTAGTGGTTCACACCTCAGGAGACAATGGGGCCCGCATACCTAATGAGCCATTCATTCAGGTGTGTCACCTATAGCCACAAGAAAGAATGCAAGAGCAATATATATACAGTATATATATATATATATATATATATATATTCTACCAAATTGGTTCACAGTTGGAAGCATGTCAATTTTTTTTTTTTTTTACAAATTTTGCTTGCAAATTGTATAATATCCAAGGAAAACATGTCTATTCATTGTGCAGTTAATTCTCATACTGTATTTTCAGTTTTGGAATATGTATCCTCTCCCCAAATTTGTCAATAATAAAACACAATAAAAATTATTTAAAGAAAATGCTTATATTTACCTTTTAAAATTTGTTTACATCTACCTTGTAAATATATATTTTTTTATTAAAAAGGTTACAATTACAACAACAATTGAAGTGTAATCTTTCTTTGTAAAAACTAAAGTATACATTTTATCATACATATTTCAAACTTCGAATATAGCCTACATTGACAAAACATACTATATTTAACATATTAGCAAAAATTGGCAAACAAAAGCTTATTTGAGGTGGCAGATATTTTACAGTAAAAATGTGTAATCTATCCAAAACTAATCAACGAAATGTTGTCTTTCATATGTCTGTAACATAGGTCTTTCGTTTTTATTATAAGGAATATAAATGTTAATTTGCAGTTTAATAAGTTGCTTATACAAATACATTTTATTTCAACATATTTCAATCGATTTTACTCAGTATAGCTAAATAGTTTGCTAAAAGCAGATCATTTATTCACACACAGAAACGCAATTCAAATTTAAACCGTCTTTTTGCGAGTTGTGGTAAACAGCGCATCTCTGCGTTCATTCATTCACACAGAAACGCGATTTACTTGAGAATGAAAAAAAAAACTTACTACATTATTCCATCCGTTGCTCCTCGAAATACCAGCACTTCTGAGGTAAGTTTTCCATTATTATTATTCCTCACAGCGCTGCGAGACAGTGTAGACAACTACACTTATCTGAATAAACTTGATGTGTTTTCTCGAGCTGATATGTGGGCGTTCACAGTTTGTATGGGATCGTCTCAGTCATTTGCGTTTGAATAGCGCGCGCTCTCCGTGGGCGGGGCCGATTATAACGTAATGAGATGAGATGAGCTCGACTGGAATCGCTCTCTTTTAATACAGATTTCACAAGATTAGAATATTTGTTTTTTATATAAATTACTTCATTTAAAAGAAGAAAATTCAAGCTTCATGCCTGTGTGTCTGTATGCCTGTTTGACTGAGTATTCGCTCAGTTATTGTTCATTTTCGGACGCGTTTCAGAATGGACTTCACTGGCAGAGAGAAGGCAGAACTCGCTTCGTGTTTATTTTTCTTTATTTGGCAAAAAGCACAACACTTTGTTTTTATTGTGAGTATACACAAAAATAATACACATTTAACAGAATCGATTGATGTATGAAACTCCTATGGAAAATCAAAGTCAACAGAGTATTTATGAGTTTCTTTTACATTGACAAAAAAAAAGCGAGCTGGTATCGCCGGCGATACCGTAGACCTCAGGGGGTTAATACCACTAACAAGGCTCAAAATAGCCTCACACTAACACGGTAGCATAATGAGGGTCCATACATGCAAACCGAAGCATTGAGAACTTTGTAAGTGTACAGACAGTTTAATAAGAATATACTTTATAAAGACAGTACATTACGCGTTTACATGCAGGATCCATTTTGGAAAACAGTCTCGACTAATCGAGTCACGAACGCCGTGCTACGTTAGATTTCACTATGCGTAATTCCTATCGACCAGCTCACTTAGCGCGGCGTTCGTTGCTCGACTAGTCGAGACTGTTTTCCAAGATGGATCCTGCATGTAAACGCGTAATGTACTGTCTTTATAAAGTATCTTCTTATTAAATTGTCTGTACACTTACAAAGTTCTCAATGCTTCGGTTTGCATGTATGGACCCTCATTATGCTACCGTGTTAGTGTGAGACTATTTTGAGCCTTGTTAGTGGTATTAACTAGCGATTTACTTTTACTTACTCTGTGCCCCGTATACTATTGTTATGAGCTAATCTGTTTTTAAAGATAAAACCAGAGGTGTCAAAAGTATTCACATTCATTACTCAAGTAGAAGTATAGATACTAGGGTTTAAAAAGACTTCTGTAGAAGTTGAAGTATCAACTCAAGCTTTTTACTCAAGTAAAAGTATAAAAGTTCTGGTTTCAAAACTACTTAAAGTATAAAAGTAAAAGTAATGTAAGGAAAAAAATGCCATTAAGGACAAAAGCTTAGGCCGCGCCACAGGGGCCTATAGTGCACTACCCCCCTCCTCAAAAAAACACATTTCTCTAAAGGCCATATTTGACTATAATTATATTAAAATGTTGATGTTGAAAAATTTGGGATGATGCACTAGGCTACCTGTTTCAGCCGTATATATGCCCATAGAAAATTAATTTTCGAAATAAATAAGCTAAATAAGCGGAGGAATCAGGAAATTAATAGGATAATGTATTAAGGTTTTTAGTCTATATTGACCTTAACAATACGTAAATTAATTAATTCTGTAATGTTACAAATAACTAATAAAGACATGGTGGCAGTTTAACAGAGACTTAACTTTACTCCACTCATAGTGCAATGCAATAGTGCAATACTGTCTTGTTCCTTGCTTTTTGAAGAAGCCAAACACACTGCATCTTTCATTAAAGGGATATAGTTCACCCAAAAATGAAAATCATTTACTCACCCTCAAACTGTTTCAATCCTGTATGAATTTCTTTCTTCTGATGAACACAAAAGAATATATTTTGAAGAATTTCGATAACCAGACAGTGGATGGACCCCATTGACTTCCATAGTAGGAAAAAAAAAATACTATGGAAGTCAGTGGCTACCATCAACTGTCTGGTTATCGACATTCTTCAAAATATCTTCTTATGTGTTCAGCAGAAGAAAGAAACTGGTTTGAAACAACTCGAGAGTGAGTAAATGATGACAGAATTTTCATTTTTAACTAAGTGAACTAATCATTTAACAGAAATGAACTGTTGGCATATGTTTCACATCAATACTGTCCAGTTTGTCCTGTTGGACACGACACACAGCAATACTGTCGTGTCACTTGTGACCTCTGAGCCATGTTTTCAGTTTCCTAAGAGCACTGAAACTTCTTTCAGTCCAGCTGATGAGACTGGGATGATTTGATCAACAGGCCTCTCATTTCAACAAGACCAGTCTTCAACAGACCAAGCAATGTTATTTTTTCATGTTTTATGGGGACTTTCCATAGAATGATTTTTATACTGTACAAACAAACTGTGTATTCTACCCCCCTATAGACTAACCTTACCTATTACAGAAAACTGTCTGCATTTTTACATTTTCAAAAAACAAAAGTCTGATTTATAAGCTGTTTTCGGAAAAAAAAGAAAGAACAAAAAAAGGACAAGGATTTCGAATATTGACATCTTTGTGGGGATATTTTGACCCTATAATGTAGAGTTGCACACACACACACACACACACACACACACACACTCTCTCTCTCTCTCTCTCTCTCTCTCTCTCTCTCTCTCTCTCTCGCTCACACACACACAACACTCACACTCTCTCTCTCGCTCACTCGCTCACACACACACACACACACACACACACACACACACACACACACACACACACACACACACACACACACACACACACACACACACTCTCTCTCTCGCTCACTCGCTCACACACACACACACACACACTAACGATTATGTTAGTGTTATGTTACGATTGTCATTATATTGTAAAAACGTCTGTCCCCAAATCAATATTTGCCGCGATTTGCCCCGTATTCTTGAGCACAGAACTGTTGATTTCTCCCTCGCTTACCGCATCTAGGTTTCCTTAGGACTCGGAGGAGTTTTGGCGCTTCGCACAACCAAATGTGACTACAGCCTCTCACAAGTTAGAAAGAAAACACAAAGCCAATCAGTTTAGCGATGTGTGCTCAGGAGGCGGGACTCCAGTGGCGGGAATTTTTTTTTTTTAACGACGACAAGACGGAATGAAAACAAGCCGAAATGAACTAGGAGTAACGAGGCTATTTTTAAAATGTAAGGAGTAGAAAGTACAGATAATTGCGTGAAAATGTAAGGAGTAGAAGTAAAAAGTCATCTGAAAAATAATTACTCCAGTAAAGTATAGATACCCAAAATTTCTACTTAAGTAATGTAACGAAGTATTTGTACTTCGTTACTTGACACCTCTGGATAAAACACTTTATATTCGATTATCATGAAAACGCATCTCGGAACGATCGACTCGGTAACCATGTGTTAATTACCCCTAGGTTCATTTTTCACTGGATTTGTCCTTTAACAGTAAACACGGGTCTAAATAGTATAATATTCACCATATATCTAGCAACAGTTCAACTGCAATGTGAAGTTTATGCAACAATACCATAAACTAATAAGTAAGAATTTCTTACCTTACATCTTTCTTGTCTTCAAATCGCGTTCTTCTTCTTCTGAGTTAAATCCAATGTAAGCTCAGACGTGTCTTCCAAACTCGACGAAAAGCAGAGACTTGTGAAGTTTTTTGGTGTTTTGTTTCTGAGGTAACGAGGGCGTTCGCGTCCCATGTGGACGATTTGCATGTGAATCACTTTTGCGCGAGTGGGCGTGGTCGAATTAAAAGTAATTAGCAAGCGTTTGAGATACTGGACATCCTGTTGGTTTTATACAAATTACTTAAACAGAGAATATTTGTTTTCAGTTTGAATCCGATCACTTAAAAGTACACACTTAAAATGAGTATAAAGGTATATGGCTCATAAATGTGTGACAAGTATTCGCTGAGTTTTGTTTCAGTTTATAGACGTGCTCAAGAAAAAAAAGTTCACCGCGACGGAGAGGCAGAATGCACACCCTGTTTATTTTCTTTATTTTACAAAAGCACAATGTTTTGATTTGATTGTAAGTGGACACATACAAAAGTAGAAATATCACAGATTATTTTTTTTATATTTCTTTTTTCTGTATAACCATAAATGACGGAGTAATTTAAGTTTATTGTACTACAATGTGAAGAAAATCCAGCAAAACGCGGGGGCGCGTTTGCCGACCTCAGAGGGTTAAGCAGGGGAACCTTCCGTGCCATGCATGATTTCAAACCATGACGTCTTAGTGTATTACCAACAGTAACCTTGGAAACGGTGGTCCCAGCTCTTTTCAGGTCATTGACCAGCTCCTCCCGTGTAGTTCTGGGCTGATTTCTCACCTTTCTTAGGATCATTGAGACCCCACGAGGTGAGATCTTGCATGGAGCCCCAGTCCGAGGGAGATTGACAGTCATGTTTAGCTTCTTCCATTTTCTAATGATTGCTCCAACAGTGGACCTTTTTTCACCAAGCTGCTTGGCAATTTCCCCGTAGCCCTTTCCAGCCTTGTGGAGGTGTACAATTTTGTCTCTAGTGTCTTTGGACAGCTCTTTGGTCTTGGCCATGTTAGTAGTTGGATTCTTACTGATTTTATGGGGTGGACAGGTGTCTTTATGCAGCTAACGACCTCAAACAGGTGTAGGGGTGTAAATCGGAGCCTACATGACGATTCGATTCGATACGATACCGATTTCTTAAGCCATCGATTCGATTATTTTCGATACTTCAGAATTCCCCGCGATACGATTCGATTCGATACGATTCAATAGGCTACTACATTTTTACATGATTAAGTTTCAAATAAATCAACAAAAATAATATCTCATTTGCCTTTTATTGAGAATACAGAATACAATTGCATGTCACAAAGAAATTGTTTTTCCACCTCCACGAATGAATGTTGTTCATTATGTCTCCTTGTTGAGGTAAATTGTAGTTTTCCTTGCTTTACCCTGGTCTTAAAGTAAAAAAAGATGACTGAAAAATAGTAGAATTAAATTAAATACATTTATGGTGAGATTACTACAATTTATTTAATTAAACGCATTATGGTGAAATTACTACATTTTCATGCCAATCTGTGTTCATTTTGACCACGAAACATGCGCTGTCACTTTAATTCAGCGCGTGCAGCACTGCAGAAATAGACTCGGTGTGGAAACGATCTCTGCACTGCTGTATACGCACCGCAACTGGAACGGATAAACGGACCGCAACCGCGTGCAGTGTGAAAGCTCTGACCTGTTAACATGGGTACTGAAAAAAAAACGCACTGCAAACGGAGTATGTGTGAAACGGGCGCAATCAGACAAACGGCAACATCTCTTACCACTGCTCCATCTGTTTTCCTGAAGCCAAAATACATCCACACCCATGACTTGACGCCGACTGGAGTGTGTAACATTTCACTGTCATTGCCAGCTCGCTCTGAGGGATCCATCGCTCTTGAAAGTCAGACTCAACAATGTGTGTGAACATAGATAGACTGTGAAACATAAGTAACGCGTGTGAAGCGGTGTGAAGTAGAAGACAATAATGAGGTTAGCGCCACCCGCAGCTTAGTAGGTTGTACGCATTTTTCGGAGCAGATGCTGAAAATAGACAGGCGGCAAAATAAACACATGAATCGATACTCTTGCGGACGCATCGATGCATCGAATCGTCGGCTGTATAATCGATGCATCGATACGAATCGATTAATATTTACACCCCTAAACAGGTGCATCTAATTTAGGATAATAAATGGACTGGAGGTGGACATTTTAAAGGCAGACTAACAGGTCTTTGAGGGTCAGAATTCTAGCTGATAGACAGGTGTTCAAATACTTATTTGCAGCTGTATCATAGAAATAAATAGTTAAAAAATCATATATTGTGATTTCTGTTTTTTTTATTTTTTTTAGATTATGTCTCTCATAGTGGACATGCACCTACAATGACAATTTCAGACCCCTCCATGATTTCCAAGTGGGAGAACTTGCAAAATAGCAGGGTGTTCAAATACTTATTTTCCTCACTGTGTATATATATATATATATATATATATATATATATATATATATATATATATATATTAGAGGTGGGCATAGATTAATTTTTTTTAATCTAGATTAATTTTGAAATTAATCTAGATTAATCTAGATTAAAATGGCTCATTTGAATTCTGCCGAAGTTCATTCAGAATATGTGTGCTACCCAAATAATGACTATAAAAGTAAGTCTTTGAGAACGGGTTTCTCAAGCCAGGTGGCGCATTAGACCAGGGGCTCATCTCCTGTTTCCAAAATGCATCACAAACTGCTTGAGAAAGCTGTTCTACTCATAGACTGTAAAAAGTTACTACTGTACTGTTACCGTCCGTAGGCAACATTAGGTAGGCCTATGTTATTATCAACTACTATAGGCTATCAATTAGGGATGGGCGATATGGCCTAAAATCTATATTGTGATATACATTGCAGCCTCTTGCGATAACGATATTATAATAAAACCATTTCAGAACAGGTTACACAGACCCTGCTAAACAACTGCTAAATGTTTTTTTTTTTTTTTTTTTTTTTTTTTTTAAGGGTGTATGTAGTTTTGAGAACATATATTGTGCAAAACTGTAAGTATACAACATAATTTTGCAGATAAATAAAATGTAAGTACACTAGCTGCAGAGACTTAAGTAGGTCTAATGTTTATTATGGCTTGGAGCTTATGAAACCCCAAATTTAAAATTAGAATATTGTCTAACTGATGTCTTTTCAGTTAAAAAGAAACACAACAACGATTCTTAAAATCGAGATTATGTGCTACACCACTAAGATATATTGGAATGGGAATAATACGCGCGCGCTGGTATTCAGTGATATCATGTTTCGTTTTGAATTTGAGGTGGTAGAACGGATTAGTCGTGTGTTAACTTACCGAACTGTTACCCCACACACTCTGTATATAGTTTGCTGCTGCTCGTCTGACGGCTTAAACCCGAACCAAGTCCAAATAATGGATGTTGCACCGATCTTTTTCACCAGCTTTCACTTTCAGCCGTGTTTACTTAAGATGACGACGAATATGCGTTGCAGCCGGGTTTACCTCGCGGCCGCGGGTAGATTGCGTCATCATAGCTTGTGTAGTAGGCCCAACCCAACTTGGAGAATAGATTAACGGCGATATTTTTTTTATCGCGCGATAAGAGTCTCGCGTTAACGCAGCACGTTAACGCCGATAACGGCCCACCACTAATATATATATATATTATATATATATACATACATACATACATGCATACATACATGCATACATTTTTATAAAGATTACAAGTGTGTCCTGGATTCACACTATGAATAAGGATAATGCTCATTGGGTTAAATGGTGAGATTGACAAGTGCTGAAAAACTGTGCTGTTGAATTTACGCCTCCAGCCTAGTTCAACGATTGTGTAGACTGCTCTGTACCTAACCTCTGTCATTAAGAAACATCCAGAAATTTCCCAAATATATATAAACACCCCTCAGCAATCTCTGATATATTAAGTGAATCCCAATAAAATCCCAGTGCATAAACTTTCAGTTATGTCCATGGTTCACGTCAACACAGGCTGAACACTTGCGTGTAGGCTAGAATAAAGTTGTGCTGCAGCTACAGTGGATATTTTAATTATTAGCATGCTTTTCATCCATTCAATGGTGAAACGAAACTCTTCACTCAAGGAAGATATTTTTCCACCTCCACATAGGCTGTTCCACATAGGTCAATTTCTCATGACTCATTTGAGTCATTTGGCCAATCACAGTCAAGATAACGGCAACGTCTTCTTTGAAAAGCCCCTGGCTGCAGCTTTCCCGCGGATGAATTCAAGTTAGTGAACATGTTTAACATTAACGTTATAATGGAAAGTAAGCTTGTCGGCTACTCAGCTAACGTAAGATCAGCAAATTGTGTTGTTAGCCTGCAATGTTAGTTCAATGTGAAGGATTTTGGCAAGGCTATCTCATTCCACTGCATTACAGTGTTAATTTCGTTGACAAATAATTTTCGTTATTATTTTCATCAACGACATTTTTCACAGACGAAACCGAGACGATAAAGGAAATTATAAAAACTAGTTTTGATTGGCAAAAACTATGACGAAAATCTATTGACATTTTCGTC
The DNA here is from genome assembly GCF_965113295.1 of Leuciscus leuciscus. NCBI lineage: Eukaryota > Metazoa > Chordata > Actinopteri > Cypriniformes > Leuciscidae > Leuciscus > Leuciscus leuciscus. The sequence continues at coordinate 13,420,120 of NC_138745.1, forward strand.
AACGAATAAAAACTAGACGAAAATGTTAGATAGTGACGATTTGGGAAGCCATCTATTCAGAACTGATAGTAGATGCGCACATTTGTACTGTAACGTGCTGATGTACCCAGCGGGACACGAGTTGGCATGCGCTGCATGTCTCATGTCTCATCTTTCTGTGCGCACACACACACCCGACCCGAAGCGTGCAGCCATAGACACCTATACAGCTCGCGAGTACTGAATTGAGCTTTGTTTCGTGTCTGAATGGACAAATACACACAACATTATGTCTAAATGTGCGTTTTGGAGAGTATTGTTGTGGCAATTTAATTCACTAAACAATCATCTTTGGCGTAAGAGACAGTCTGGAATCAAATGATCATTAAAAAGTAATTTATTCTTGCAAGAAGGCCCAGTTGCCACACAGAAGTCACAAGTACAGTCTGTGGAACAAGTGCGACCAGGAGAGAGAGGCAGGCCAGTCTTTATACTGTGTTATTGTTATCTTCCAAGGTTCTTTAAACTCCATAGATGGATAAGGCACCACCAGTGATCCTATTATACACTGAACTTTAGTTTAGCTTAACTTGCAGCCTGCAAGTCCTAAATTGGACAGCCCTTTGACCTTAGGGGTCAGGGCTTCAGCCTTCAAAGCTCTCCCCCTCTTCTCCTGCTTCGCAGGCGTTTCACATCATCATTATATCACATGGTCAGCAGCACACATAGAAGTCAATCCTGTGTATGTTAATGAAAATCAAAGTAAGTAATGAAAATCAAAAATCTCCCATTACACTCCTCCCTTTTTATCATTCATTGATAATTTTTTCATCAAAACACTCACACAGTATAAATAATAATGAAACGTACCAAGTTTAAGTCTTACATCACCCTTATAGTTCTCATTTCTGAATTTCATATAACTGATCATACCCTTAAACTTAGTAGGCAAAAAGATTAAAATTAAAACTAGTTGGACAAAAGATTAAAATGAAATAAGCTCAGGCTATTTTCCCAAGGAAAGGCCCTTAATTTTACAGCAAGCAGATAAAGGTTTATTCTGAAACCGGGCTAGACGAACGAGCCCTGTCATTGCATTCCCCAACACTATAGGTCGGACCCTCAGTCATTACAGTATAAACAAGAAAAAGTTGGATTAATATTTAGTAGGAAAACAAAACATGCTATAAAAACACAGATAAAGTAGATAGGAAAATCCCTCATGTTCAAACCCTGTCCTTGTATGCCATCTCGTAACACGGATGGCTACTGCTTTTAACCCTCTTTACATATCATCGTTCCATAAAATAAAACACCAGAAAAATTAAACAAAAATGAAATAAGAAAATAAAAACATAAAGAGAAACATAAAGAAAACATTTGCACCAATCAAATCATTAGATCCATATCAATACTAAGCCCTAGTTTGATTTAATCAAATAAAATCAATTTATTCTGCTAAACTTAAACCATTAGTTGGTCCACATCCTCCTCCAGGTGTGTTGATCATCTCGTTAGCCCCATGGACATTCCGTCTTCACCAATATGACACTTTGCGTGCCGTTGCAATGGGCTTTCCCTCGCTGGCAAGGGAGGTACGTTACTAGCACGTCCTTGATCCCTCATTGCCCTCCGCGTCGGCGCGTGGGGTTGCTGAGGTTGGTTGGTGTAGTCTAAGGTGAGAGGCGTGGACCCAGGTGTCACCCTCTCCAACCACTTTCCGATCCTTACAAGATTTTCCCTTAGATCCTGACCGCACCTCCACTGGAATGAACCATTTCCTGCCTGCTGTCACCTGTGAATGCAGACCCTAGCTATTTTGTTATTGACCATGTGTCTAGCCGGTCATCCCTTTTGGTGTGACCTGTGGAATCAACAGCCTGAAACATATTGTCACCAGATAATTTTGCTCACTGAATAGCATTCAGGGTCCTTGTTTTACCTGAAAAACACTCAACCCATTTTGCTCATGTCAACAAAACAATATTTCTACATTTGGAACAGAATCAGTTCTGTTCGACACAATCCATCCTGACATTCTGCCCTGTATCAAAAGTCTGCATGCTCTGTAAAGAAAAACAAATGTCGAGGTTACTGTCAGATAGTAAAGTGCGTAGTTTCTTTTGTCTGCGGTGCTGCCGCGGCCTTCGCTGCCGCATCTGCCCTGGCGTTCCCTGTTGAAACAGTCCCTGTTATTAGCACACACATACAACACTTTTGTTAGGGAGAAGAATGACTTTTTGCAGGGTTTTTTCCCCCAGACATCTTTCTCTGCCTCTGAAACAAAACATTACATTCTTCACTCCAAGCCACAATCTCATCTTCTTATCGAAGTATTTGAAGGACAGCGGCCCTCAGTTTCACCGCAGATCCTGCCTTTCAGGCCTGTTGTTTGGTCTCTTAAGTCAGTCATCAACAAACATTTTCCAATGTCAAAGTCATCAATTGTTTCTATCAGGTCAGGTCGTGGTGTACAGACTTGGTCAGTATCAGTCAAACAACATTCTCCTTCTTTGTTCAGTTCACAATATTCATAAATGTGAAGGGCTCTCTGGATAAGTTGATATTGCCTTCGCCAATGTGTCACTTTTGTTGTTGCCATCAAATCTGTACCATTTTCTCAACTCATAATGAATGACGATCTGCAACTTCACAATTCAGATTTACATAAATACTTAAACTGATCCAGAAAGTAATTCAAATCAACACCATCAATGTCAAAATAATTACTGCCAGACAGAGCTTGATGACTAATCACCTTAAAGCTTGCCCCGTGTTCTGTATTGTCTTTTCATCAGATTTTTTGGCTTCTTTAAAATTTGTCATTTGCCTTAACCCATCTGTCATGATAAAACTCATTCCAGATGTTAATGACACAATATACACACTATTCAGACGGAATAGATCCCCTAAACAAACACATACCAAACATGAATTAACACTCATAAAACATACAATGCTGTCACCGCCAAACAAACACACACGCATACCTGACTATGAACCGCTCATATTCTCATATTCATATCTTTTGGTGTTTACTCTAAACATATTAAAATTTTTAAATAAGATTTTAAACTTCTCATTTTCCTGTAGCTTTGATCTAATTTTACATTGTCTCTTAACCAGTTTCAAAGCACGTCTGTTCATTATTTTCATTTTCTCTTAGAAAAGTCAGCTGGGTTGTTTTTGTTCATTATCATTATTTTGCTTCAGCTTGCTTTATCAGGCCGATAACAGAAAGACAGACAGAGTACCCTTCCTCCACTCAGCAGTCTCTCTCACTATAAACAAATAATCTTTTCAACAGCCCCCTAAGACTGTAACTAAATAAATCATAGTCTAGAACCCTTAATAGTTCACAAATTTTAAAATACAAATGTTTAACTCAAATTAGTACCATTACAACAATCTAAAATACATTATGCTATGAGCATTTCTAAGGTTATCTTTAGTTTAAATACTCAATTTACCTAACCTTTGTTATCCAGAAATTTCTCTTAACTCATCACAAGCTGTCTTCATCTTTAGCCACCAACATGTCTAATGACCTTCAGGAGTTAAAACTATCTTACAGACATATTATTTCAATATCAACACTTCTATAGTTTTTCCCTTGCCCATAAGGCAACCAGCATCATGTTCCTGACATAAATTAAGTTTTGTTACTGTCTCCACAACAAATAATGACAGTCCCCCCCTGGTCTCAGCTGGCTCTTGAAAGCCCATTCCCATTAGCTCTTAATCTATAATTTTCTTCTCTTCAGGGTGTTGTCCCCTGGCATAGTTGCAGACACTTGTCATAATGAAAAACAAGCCATACAATGAATGCGGTTTTCTGGTGAGTGGTATTAGAGGGACTCACATTTTCTGGGTCAGACTGCCGTAACCTCACAGCTCATCTGGCCTCTCAATGATCTGCTGATGCTGGTGGCCACTCAGTCAATCAGCGCCACTCTCATTCCCATCTTCACTTAAAACATCTCCATCAGGAGATGCCCAGTGTTTGTGACTTCCCCTGTCTTAGGTTGACCTTTGGCCAAAGGATCTTACCCGTCTTTGGGGTAATCACTTCGTACACACTTGGTTACCGCTCTTTCCCATCACGAAATCAGTTTTCCCCAACAGACTCAGCTGTTTTCTGGAGCTTAGGAAAGGCACATTCAAGAGTCACCAGAGCACTCTGGACTGCCTAATAGTGTTAACACAGGGAGACAGGTTAATAACAACAGTATTTAATCACAAAAATCTGTTAAATCTGTCCGAATCAGCAAAATCTCAGTGAATTTTAATCACATCCGTCTATTCAGTGTACTGTTACATCTGTAGCCGGAACCATTAGCCCTGTTTCATGGTGGAGGCTAAAATGAGACAAAGAAGTTACTGGTCCTGAATTAAACTAGTCAAAAACGTCCCTTCTATCATTTAAGACTTCTTTAAGGTCATTCAGTTTTACTTTTAAAACATTTACAAACTTCCCTTTAAATGTATGAAATGCCTGTAGCATGATTTCTTTTAACATCTCCATATCTGTGGTTTTCAACTAAAACACTGTGCCTTACTATAAATAGCTTATTATCATTTATGACACTGGCTCAGATAACAGCTTTTAGCTGACATTGAATGAGAGAGAGACCCTGAAGCATTTAGGACTGGTACACTGCACTAGAGCCCGACCGATAAAGGATTTTTAAGGCCGATACTGATACAAATATTTGGTGATTTAAAAATCCGATATTCCGATATATCGGTCGATTATATATATATTTTTTTAAAATCCAGAAACGCGTAACAAAACATGAACAGATTTCCCTAACATTAGTTATTTGTCGTTATTTAAGAGTCCTCAGCCTTACTAAAATAATATGATAATGCAGTTAAAAAATAAACTTGTTTGTTTTATTGTCACAACAGAACAGAATATATTAAAGTTCTGATAAATATAATGTATAAAAATACAAACTTAAGATATGAAACTTAAAGTCCTTTGAACAAAAAAAAAGTCAACTATTATTATTAATATTGACAGTAATAAATCAATTATGTAATTGTGTGTGTGTGTAGAACTGATAAGATTGTAAATGTGTACCTTGAAATGCAATGTAAGTCGCTTTTGATAAAAGCGTCTGCCAAATGTCAATGTTATAAGCTACCTTATAATTACAATGTCAACTTGCTTATCCCTTTACCTGCACTCTTAATTCTATCCATCTATTCCATCAAGCTACAACAAACCATTTTCAATCATCATTTGCTGCCTGCCTTCTAAAATCTACTACTTAGTGATGCACTAAATACATTATGTGACTCGTTAATGCTGCGGCTAAACGAAGTCAGCAACGCACACTTGGATTTCACACACGTGTAAAAGAAAAGCTAACTTTTATGCACAGGCTATGTTTGATACTTTTTCTCTATGTCTAAATGTTCACTCCTCGCGTGCCTAACTTACATTTTACAATGCAGAGACTAGAACTACAGATATGCTAGTTATAAATACAGTAATCATTACTTTATTTAGGCAGAATAAGTTTGTTGTGATTTGAAAACTAATCAGAAATCACTGGAAACAGCGTTGAAAACAAACATGATAAAAGCGGCCGTTTGCTGGCATTTTTGTTGTTTACTTGAATATTTAAAACCCAAGCATCGATGTTTTACCACAGGTTTACAATAAAAAGTGATACATTGATCATAATGAATTAATTTATGTCAAAATTGCACATTAGTCACTCAGAAATAAATTACCGTTAGGTCTATTTCACAAAAGAAAGAGGACACACTTACTTCTTCAGTCGCGTCTGGTAACTTACTGTTTATCTGGTAGTTACAGGACATATTTGCATCACATTTAGAAAGAATGATAATTTCTACAAATATATGCCACCAAAAATACGACCTGAGGAGCTTTAGCACTCTCTCGACTCCAATACAGATATTTTCAGTCAGAGAAACAGAGGAAGCTCCCGAAAAAAAAGTTGCTTTATTTTATGATAGTCCGGTATAAAGAGACGAGACGTAGGCTACTGACAGATAAAATAAAAACATGACTGTGATAGCCTTTATGATTGGTCTGATTTCTTCAAGCGTTCACTATGTTTTTACACTATGCGTATCTTCAAGCGTTTACTATGTTTACTATGGTAATGGTTAGCGCGCATAGTCTTTTGCATCACAAACACAAGGCATTCAAACATGAATGCGAGTAAAAATGTTTTAAAAGTCTTTAATGCTGACAGAATCATCCGGCGCTGCCGTCTCCCGACTCACGTGAACTCTGGACTCTGTTCGTAACCACTCCTCTAGCCCGAGCGATCTTCCTTGTATAGCGCCCTCTGGTGGACAAACTATGCAGCGCCAACACTCATAACATGGTTGAAGGGTGTTTCGTCCGCTTTTATTTTATTTTTTAAATATTCATTTATCGGCCATTATAAATGCCGATACCGATAGTTTGAAAAATGCCTAATATCGGCCGATAATATCGGCCTGCCGATATATCGGTCGGGCTCTACACTGCACTCTCATAAACTTCTAAAATCAAACTTTATCTACCATCTTTTAACTCTAGCCCAGCGTAAGGCATCTTTGCCAGAAATGACATGCATTTTCAAATAAACATAATTTTTATATTTGTCTTTTGCCCACATCAGGGAATTTAGACATTACAAATTTCCACTCAGATTGGGTCTCTGTCGCACTGGCCATTTCAGCCACAGCACACACCAGATTCAGATAAGCAAACTGTTTCAGCCAATCACAAGCTTATCTTTTTAAAGCAAAACATCAGCTCCTAGTTCTTTCATGGTCAACACCATTCCATCCACGTTCAAAACACTTAACAATCAACCTGTATTCATCAATTCACTAGCTCTTTCCTTCAAAAGGATTCCCGACCTAAATCTTTCAACCTTCTTTTAACCTTCAATCTTCTTACGACTTCCATCTATCCACTTTCCTTTAACTTTCTTTTCTACCTCACTTACTCGTACGTTCTTTTGACTTTCTTTAACACTGCGTTCACTTTTTTTTCCTGAGTGTCCATTTACAATTACGGGCTAAATGGCCCTGCTGACCACAATTAAAACCCTCTCTGTCACCTTGCCTATAGTTTGATCATTGAGCAAACGGCTCCAACTTACTGCACACCCTTGAAGCAGTGTGTCCCAATCAGGAATGTAAACAGAGCCACTGATAAGCAGTTCTCTGTATTCTTTTACAGTCCACCAGTGGCAGATTCAATCACATAGCCGAATCATAATCTTCATCATTATCATTGGCAGCATTAATTTTCTCTTCATAAAGTATAAAATTTGTACTATTTGCCATCAATTTAATTAAAACAAATCCAAATTAATGTTATCATTATTTTCTCATTTCTCAATACCTAAAATGCACAGACAGCCATTATAGCTGCCTCCTCTTCAACTCTTGTTACGAAAATTCTCTAGACATCATTATTTTACCAATAAAATATATAATTGTTCCCCATTCTGCTTAATAAAACCTTTTTTCATTCCTCATCTTTATATCACTTAATTTGACTTGCATGCATTTTGCCCATACTTTTCTTCATTGCACAGTATACCGGTGTGCAGTATTTACTATTAGATGTCCCCATAATGGCTGTTATTTTCCTTCTTTCACTATTGCCTGTGGATTTTACTTCAGCGAGCTTACTCTGACTTTCACCCGAAATCAGGAAAGGTTGGAATTAATTTCTCTGCTTACTCTCAATTGACTCCCTGGAAGTGTTCCAGTGATCAATTATTTCAGCTCCTATTAATCTCACAATAACGAGTACTCGGCTTCGGTCTGGACAATCTCTTGACCTACCCTAGGTCTCAATTTCCGTGCCCTTTTTAAAAGCCTTCTTTTCCTCGTACCACAGCTCTAGTTTCAGTTCTCAAATACAGCCACTATGGTTCACCCACAAAATTATTTTCAAAATCCCCAAATGAAAAATAAATTTGCTGTCTCTTACCCAAGATTTTCTGTTGCCACCTGGGTTCTTTCTGAATCCAGTGGAGTTCCTCCTGGCCCTGATAGCAGTTGGCTCTTCTCTCTCAATTCTGCGAGGTAAGACTAAAGCCTGGTGCTTCAGGATGATCAGTCGTCAATCCGCTTTATTCAGGGCCAGAAGAAACTGCCATGGAATCCCAACTTCTGACACCAATTGTTGTGGCAATTTAATTCACTAAACAATCATCTTTGGCGTAAGAGACAGTCTGGAATCAAATGATCATTAAAAAGTAATTTATTCTTGCAAGAAGGCCCAGTTGCCACACAGAAGTCACAAGTACAGTCTGTGGAACAAGTGCGACCAGGAGAGAGAGGCAGGCCAGTCTTTATACTGTGTTATTGTTATCTTCCAAGGTTCTTTAAACTCCATAGATGGATAAGACACCACCAGTGATCCTATTATACACTGAACTTTAGTTTAGCTTAACTTGCAGCCTGCAAGTCCTAAATTGGACAGCCCTTTGACCTTAGGGGTCAGGGCTTCAGCCTTCAAAGCTCTCCCCCTCTTCTCCTGCTTCGCAGGCGTTTCACATCAATCATTATATCACATGGTCAGCAGCACACATAGAAGTCAATCCTGTGTATGTTAATGAAAATCAAAGTAAGTAATGAAAATCAAAAATCTCCCATTACAGTATTCACGTAAAATATGTCGGTTATGTCAGTTGTATCGTATGTGCATCAGTGCAATTCTGGATCCGCATGTCATTGGAAATGATCCGATGTCTTAAAGTGACAGTGGGTAATAAAGCTAATGCGGTCTGTGTCCTTAATATTGATCAAGCAACAAAAGAAAAAGAAAAGCATTCACTGCTCGTTAATAGCTTTAATAAGATTCATTATATTTAATTCATTTAAATATGTCTGCTTGAAAGAATAAAGAATGATGTATGCAAGTAGTTATAAAGAATGCATATATCATTAATTGAAAAGAAGACTGTGTTCTACTTTAGGAAAAGTGGTTTTATTGTTATAAAATGTCACCTTTTTCAGACCTTCTGAGTTTGCAGGTATGGTTAACCCTCTGAGGTCTGAGGGGTTTTTGGGGTCCTTGAGATGTTCTGACATGCCCTGACATTTGTGCTTTTTTCAGTTGCTTATAAACATATTAATGGCAAAAAAAAATTACACACTATTTAGCACAAACAGGGCTACCATAATATGTGAGCAACAAGAATGTACATGTCTGCATTTTTGAGAGAATAATGTTTATGCGTGGTTATTGAAAAAACTAAAAACTAAAGTTTCTGAAATAAGGCCATAAAACACATACTAAATATGTGCCAATAAGACTTTTGTCTAATAGATGTCATTGCCTAGTGTTTTTTCTTCAAAATGATGTGAAAATCATCCTGCCCTTATCATTCACATAACACAATACATTGATTTGAATTTTGCAAAGCACTTTCTGTTTGGAAAGGCAATATGCGGAGTGGGCGTCAACGATCATGCATATTTAGTGGTTCACACCTTAGGAGACAATGGGGCCTGCATACTTAATGACCCTTTCATTCAGGTGAGTCACTGAGCCACAAGAATGCAAGAGCAACAGTTGGAAGCATCTCAATTATTTTTTATTTTTCCACATAGTGTGCTTGCAATTTGGCCTATAATATCCAAGGAAAACATGTCTAGTAATTGTGCAGTTAATTCTCATACTGTATTTTCAGTTTTGGAATATTTATCCTCTCCCCAAATTTGTCACTAATAAAACACAATAAAAATTATTTAAAGAAAAGGCTTATTACCTTATTACCTTTTAATAGTTTGTTTACATCTACCTTGTAAATATATTTTTTTATTAAAAAGGTTACAATTACAACAACAATTCAAGTGTAATCTTTCTTTGTAAAAACTAAAGTATACATTTTATCATACATATTTCAAAGTTAAGGATTTGATTGATTATTTGATTACTTTATTTTTGACAAAACATACTATATTTAACATGAGCAAATATTGGCAAACAAATATTGGCTTATTTGAGTTGGCAGATATTTTACAGTAAAAATGTATAATCTATCCAAAACTAATCAACGAAATGTTGTCTTTCATATGTCTGTAACATAGGTCTTTCGTTTTTATTATAAGAAATATAAATGTTAATTTGCAGTTTAATACGTTGCTTATACAAATACATTTTATTTCAACATTTCAGTCGATTTTTACTCAGTATAGCAATACAGTTTGCTAAAACCGAAACATTCATTCACAAACAGAAACGCCTGACTGTAACGTTGTTTTTATGAAATATTAGGGCATATAAATGTTAATTTTCAGTTTACTCATCTCAGTATAGCAATACAGTTTGCTAAAACATCATCATTCATTCACACAGAGACGCAATTTAAATTTAAACTGTCTTTTTGCGAGCTGTGATAAACAGCGCGCATCTCTGCGGCTGCCGTTCATTCATTCACAGAAACGCGATTAACTTGAGAAGGAAAAAAAACTTACTACATATTCGGATCCTCTCTCCTGCAATACCCGCACTCTGAGGTAGATTTTCCGTTATTATTATTCCTCACAGCGCTGCCAGATGGTGTAAACACGTAGGCTACAATGATATGATTAAACTTGTGTTTTCTCGAGCTGATATGGGGGCGTTCACAGGTTTGCCTCAGTAATTTGCGTTTGAATAGCGCGCGCTCTCCGTGGGCGGAGTCACATTACCTTTGAATGAGCTCTAATGAGCTCGACTGGAATCGCTCTCTTTTAACACAGATTTCACAAGATGAGAATATTTTTTTTTTATATAAATTACCTCATTTTAAAGAAGAGAATTCAAGCTTCATGCCTGTGTGACTGTATGCCTGTTTGACTCAGTATTCGTTGAGTTATTGTTCATTTTCGGACGCGTTTCAGAATGGTCTTCACTGACAGAGAGAAGGCAGAACTCGCATCACGTTTATTTTTCTTTATTTGGCAAAAAGCACAACACTTTGTTTTTATTGTGAGTATACACAAAAATAATACACATTTAACAGAATCGATTGATGTATGAAACTTGCTTGTAATATCAAAGTCAACAGAGCAAAATTAATTTCTTTTGAACTGAACTGAAAAAAATCCAGCAAAACGCGTGGGCGCGTTTGTCGACCTCAGAGGGTTAAGGTAGTCTACTTGCCTCACAGACCTGAGACATATAGAAAGCTTGAAATGTGTACTTTTCAACAGAACAATTCAAAACGAAAGAAAACAGACTGCTCTCTGCTTATGTCATCCGTATGAAATGTGCATTTCTTTCAGGCGCGTTCACTACTGCGAAGATCGCGAGTCAGCATCGTCAACTTCACACGTCAAATACACAGGAATGATTATCGGCCTGTTCACATCGGCCCTATTTTGACATCGGAACGATACCGATGTGTAAAAAAATGACCATATCGCCGATATATCGTGCACCACTAGATTAGTTACACCTTTCTCAAAGAATGTGTGAACAAATTCTACAAAAAAACACACCAAAATAGATGTGATGTTATATCTCTGCAAGCCTTTAGCGTATTGAGATTATTATTTTTTTTATTTATTTTTTATTGCAGTTGAACAATCAAATAACAAAAATAATACAACTGAACATTCATAACAATGAAATGACAGTGGATGACAAAAACATAAAAATGGAAGACAATAGATACATTTTAATTATTCCTACAAAGAAAAAAAAACGTATTAATCCAATTACACTTCGCTCAACAAAGTATCATAATTTCAAAAATTTGACACTTTTTTTTGTTGTTAATTTTTTTCAACGTCTTAATTAAATAGTTAAAGTCACACAAAAAATTAGATAATTTGGGTACTTTTAGAGAAAACTTACACTTATGGATAAAATATTTTGCGAATAAAATAAATATGTTCCCAATATATTCTATTTTATGATTACAATGAGAAAAATAACAAATTACATCACCCAATACAAATTCAATATCTAATTTTAGTTTTGACAAATCCAACCAAAATTCTTTAACAAGGGAGCAATTAAAAAAAAGATGATCAATTGACTCCGTACTGCTTTTACAGAAATTACAATTCAAGTTACCATTACCAAATTTAGATGTGAGTTCGTTGGTGGGATAAATATTATGTAAAATTCTTAAGTGTAATTCTTTCATCTTGTTGGGGATACAAAATTTGTAAGGTAAAAGCCATGCTTTTTTCCAATTAATATTATCTATCAAAGAATTCCAAAAAAATTTCCCCCTCGGAGTAATTATTTTTCTTGACTGAAACACATTTCTTAATTTTATTATTACATTTTGGGTCGTAAATACTCTTATCTTCAATCATAAATTTCTGCTCACTCTTTACAATCTCTTCAAAAGATAAATGACATTTCATTAGATGAACAAGTCCATTTGGTATAGCTTTTACCATTGTAGGAAATTACTTATGAATAACAGGGAAATTATGTTTAGACATGAAATCATAATAAGAATAAACATTCCCTTGTGGATCTAACAAATCACAAAGATAATCAATACCTTTTTCATGCCAATTCTTAAGAAAAATCGACTTGTTCTTAGCAAGTATAGTTTCATTGTTCCATAGCTTAACTTTATGTGGGGAAAAATTGTGAACAAAGCAAAGTTTCCATGCCAAAAGAGCCTGTTCGTGGAATTTAGAAAGCTTTATATAATATGATATTTTTTTATAATATGATATTATAAAACCTCTCATTAAGAAACCACAATTAGATCATAATAATCTAGCAAATTATAGACCCATTTCAAATCTTCCATTTATGTCTAAAATATTAGAAAAAGTGGTGTCCGCTCAACTGGGCTCTTTCTTGCAACAAAATGATATCTATGAAAAGTTTCAGTCTGGATTCAGACCGCATCATAGCACTGAAACTGCGCTCGTCAAAATCACAAATGATTTACTTTTAGCTTCTGACCAAGGCTGTATCTCAATACTAGTTTTACTTGATCTTAGTGCTGCGTTCGATACTATAGATCACACAATACTCTTAGATCGACTACAAAATTATACTGGTGTTCAAGGACAAGCACTAAGCTGGTTCAAATCATACCTATCTGACCGCTACCATTTTGTCTATTTAAATGGAGAAAAATCGATCATAACTCCAGTAAACTATGGCCCTCTGTTATTTTCAATATATATGATGCCACTTGGAAATATTATAAGGAAACATGGAATTAGTTTCCATTGTTATGCTGATGACACTCAAATATATATTTCATCAAGGCCGGATGAAAACGCTAAATTTTCCAAATTGACAGAGTGTGTTAAAGATATAAAAGATTGGATGACGCGTAATTTTCTTTTATTAAATCCAGACAAGACAGAGGTAATACTTATCGGTTCAAAAAAACCGCCCACAAAACCTCGCACAATACAACTTTAACATCATAGGATGTCCTGTTACTTTATCCTCTACAGTAAAAGACCTGGGTGTTATACTCGATTGCAACCTGTCTTTTGAAAATCATATTTCATATGTTACAAAAACAGCCTTTTTCCACCTTAGAAACATTGCTAAGCTATGTAATATGCTATCAGTTTCTGATGCAGAAAAGTTAGTTCATGCATTCATGACCTCGAGACTGGATTACTGTAATGCCTTATTAGCTGGTTGTCCTGCATCCTCAATAAACAAGCTACAGTTAGTCCAAAAATGCCGCCGCTAGAGTTCTTACGAGATCAAGAAAATATGATCATATAACACCGATTTTATCATCACTGCATTGGTTACCTATAAAGTTCCGTATTAATTACAAGGTATTGCTACTGACTTATAAAGCCCTAAACGGCTTAGCTCCAGTCTATTTAACGGATCTTCTATCGCCCTATAATCCATCGCGCTCTTTAAGATCACTAAATTCAAGGCTTTTGGTCATACCTAGGATATCCAGAACCACCAAAGGAGGGAGAGCATTTTCACATTTGGCTCAAAAACTCTGGAATAGTCTTCCTGATACTGTTCGTTGCTCAGACTCGCTCTCCCAGTTTAAAACTAGATTAAAGTCGCATCTCTTCAGCCAGGCATTCATATAATCCCACAGTTCAAACTACAATCCGGCCTCTAGCTCATAAATGCCAGAGGAGAACTGGCCCCCGACTGAGCCTGGGTTCTCCCAAGGTTTTTTTTCTCCATTAGGTCACCTAATGGAGTTTTAGGACACCATTAGGTCACTTGATGGAGTTTTTCGGTTCCTTGCCACTGTTGCCTTTGGCTTGCTCAGTTGGGGATATTTTGGGGATATTTGGTTTAATTTTATCAATCAATAGGTTCCTCTTGAAACAAACTTTGTTGTATTATTTAAATTTAATACTGTGAAGCTGCTTTGATACAATCTGTATTGTGAAAAGTGCTATACAAATAAACTTGACTTGACTTGACTTGACTTGACTTTATAGGAAGCTTAGAAGGAGAGAAATTACAGGTGAGCAAAAACTTAAGCCCACCCACATTTTTATAGATATTATGTGGGATAAAATACCAAATAGACTCTGGCGAATTGACACAACTCTTTACCCAATTCAATTTAAAAGTATTATTAACATTAAAAAAATCAAGCATTTCAAAACCTCCCTCAGCTTTTTTTACCACATAAAACCTGTTTCTTCAGATGCTGATGTTTGTTTTTCCAAAAAAACTTAAACAATAAACTATTAATCTGTTTGCAGGTATTCTCGTGGACAAATAATGAAAAGGATGGATAAATAAAGCGAGCTAGACCTTCAGCTTTTATTAAAAGAACTCTACCAAGAAAAGATAAATCTCTTTGAAGCCAATTGTTAAATATTAATTTAGCTTTTTTAATGTTAGGAAGAAAATTCATATCTTGTCTAAGAGATATTTTCTTAGAAATATGAATACCAAGATATTTCACACTATCTTTAATGGGTATATTATTCACAGAAGTTTCAGGAGAGTCAAATAAACAAAGAATTTCACATTTAGAAATATTTAAATTTAGACCAGAAGCCTCTGAGAATGCATTAATTGTTTCAAGAGCCTTACCAACCTGATTTGTATTCTCTAAAAACAGGGTTGTATCATCCGCAAGTTGTGAAATTTTGATCTCACGATAAAAAATGGACACCCCTTTAATATCAGGATTATTGCGAACACTCAGCGAGAGTAATTCCACAACTAACACAAACAAAAAAGGAGAGATTCCACAACCTTGCCTCACTCCCCTATTGATAGGAAATCTAGTAGAGGTATCAAATTGTAAAAGAACCGAGCTATTAATATCCTTATATATCATTTTAACAAATTTGATACATTTCTCTCCAAAGCCAAACAACTCAAGTGTCAAAAATAGAAATTTGTGTTCAATGGTATCGAACGCTTTGTAGAAGTCTAGAAACAATATGATTGCATCTGAATTAATATGATGTGCATAATCTATGAGATCTAAGATTAGCCTGATATTACAGCTTATTTGTCGTTTAGGCATAAAACCTGTTTGTGTTTCATTAATTATATCAGACAAACCTGTTTTTAGTCTTTTGGCAAAGACTAATGAAATAATTTTGTAATCTAAATTTAGTAATGTGATTGGCCTCCAATTGTCAAGTGAGAGAAGATCTTTACCTAGTTTTGGTATCAGGGTGATGAGCCCTTGTTTCATAGAAGTACTTAATTCTTCATTAATAATACAATCATTATACATTTTAAGTAGTGGTCTCTTGATAGTTTCCCAAAAATGTGCATAAAATTCAATAGTTAGGCCGTCTGAGCCCAGGGATTTAAAACATTGCTAAGCTACGTAATATGCTATCAGTTTCTGATGCAGAAAAGTTAGTTCATGCATTCATGACCTCGAGACTGGATTACTGTAATGCTTTATTAGCTGGTTGTCCTGCATCCTCAATAAACAAGCTACAGTTAGTCCAAAATGCCGCCGCTAGAGTTCTTACGAGATCAAGAAAATATGATCATATAACACCGATTTTATCATCACTCCATTGGTTACCTATAAAGCTCTGTATTAATTATAAGGTATTGCTACTGACTTATAAAGCCCTAAACGGCTTAGCTCCAGTCTATTTAACGGATCTTCTATCACCCTATAATCCATCGCGCTCTTTAAGATCACTAAATTCTAGGCTTTTGGTCATACCTAGGATATCCAGAACCACCAAAGGAGGGAGAGCATTTTCACATTTGGCTCCAAAACTCTGGAATAGTCTTCCTGATACTGTTCGTTGCTCAGACTCGCTCTCCCAGTTTAAAACTAGATTAAAGTCGCATCTCTTCAGCCAGGCATTCTTATAATCCTACAGTTCAAACTACAATCCGGCCTCTGGCTCATAAATGCCAGAGGAGAACTGGCCCCCGACTGAGCCTGGGTTCTCCCAAGGTTTTTTTTTTTCTCCATTAGGTCACCTGATGGAGTTTTAGGACACCATTAGGTCACTTGATGGAGTTTTTCGGTTCCTTGCCACTGTTGCCTTTGGCTTGCTCAGTTGGGGATATTTTGGGGATATTTAATTTAATTTTATCAATCAATAAATTCCTCTTGGAAAAAACTTTGTTGTATTATTTTAATTTAATACTGTGAAGCTGCTTTGATACAATCTGTATTGTGAAAAGCGCTATACAAAAAAAAAAGAAAAAAAAGAAAGGATTTGCCTCTCTTCATAGACTGCATTGCGTTGGTTAGTTCAGTTAAAGTAAGGTCCTTTTCGCAAATTTTTTAAACTCATTAGAAATTATTGGAATGTATTGTTTGGTTTTTTGTATAAAGGAATTCACATAATTTACATTATAATTTGAACTATATAATTTATTAAAAAAAGAATATACATAATTATTTATTTCAGAGGGGTTTTTGTTGATGTTATCATCAATTTTTAAAGCCGTTACAGAATTTCTTTTCATATATCTTTTTTCCAAAGAAAAAAAGTAGCTGGTATTTTTCTCTCCCATTTCTAACCATTTAGCCCTGGATCTTATGAATGCACCTTTGGCTAAATCAAGATAAAGATCATCTATTTCATTTCGCAAATTAGATAGATATGTTTCCTCTTCAGTATTAAGATTTTCCTTGGACAATAACTTATCAAGTTCATTAAGAAGAACTTGACATCTTTGGGAATTAACTCTTTTAAGTTCTTTACCTCGACGCATTGCCAATTGTCTAACTTTAAATAAAAAAAAATTCCATCTTTGGATATGATTCATAGATTCATCGACCAAAATAGAAGATATTTTGTTAACACCATCTACAAATTTTACATCTGAAAGTAACTTATTATTAAATTTCCAGTAACCACGAATTTTTTTACAACTATTTGAATTGCCAATTAAAGAAATTAAAATTAATTTGTGATCTGATAAAGGTGCATAAATAATCTGAGTATCCAAAACAAATTGGACTGCATTAATAGATAGGAGCCAAAAATCAATTCTTGATTTACGAGAAAGAGCATTATTTGTCCATGTATATTCCCTATGATGAGGATGTAAAAAGCGCCAAACATCAGTGACCTGTAAATCATCACAGAGCAACTCAAAAATCTTAGATGTACTATTCTTTGAGGGAAGTCTATCCACAGAGTCATTGAGGGCTTCATTAAAGTCTCCTCCTATCAATAAATAAGCATCTGTGTGTTTACTTTTTAGATTTATAAGTATCAAACTAAGTTTCTTGAACATAGATGCATTTAAGACGTTTTGTTATGACCGTAAACATTACAAATGATAAATTTCAATATTTACAATGATTATAATCCATCTCCCTTCACCAGAATAAATTGTTTCCACTATGTCTCCTTTCAACTTATTTAGGAAAACAGCGACCCCTGCAGAATGGTTTGTTCCATGACAAAAAAAACCAGAATCACCCCACTGAGACTTCCAAAACTTTATAGCATTCTCACAAGAGTGAGTTTCTTGAAACAAAATAATTTGAGCCTCCCTTTGTTTAACGAAAAGAAAAAGTGCCTTCCTTTTATCGATATCCCTTAGACATCTAACATTAAGAGAAATAAGATCTAATCTCCCAAAATTAAAAACTGTCATCCAACAGAACGAACAATGAAAAAGAAAGAGAGAGAGAGAAGAAAAAAAAAGAAAAAAGAAAGACCTCCCAAATTAGGTTAAGTTTCTCGTTAGAATAAAACAAATAGACCCATCGGGATCTTGCATGCAACAAGATGTCAACCAGCAATTATTGCAACAACCACATTGTGAGTTGTTAGGGACTATGAAATGTCCAAAGAACTTTAAATAACAACTATCAGTGTATGTCCATTTTCACTCAGTATGATTAAATGTCAACATTCACTTTTTTACCTTCGATGTAAGCAAAAGCACCTATGAAAGACGCTCTTTTGCCTTCTTCTCTAGCTTTCTGAACCAAAGACCAAGCTTTGGCCCGAATCGCTCTTTCATCAGGTCACAGGTGACAAATTTAGACGGAGATGGGCATCCTCCAGAAATTTCGAGCCTCTTGCATCCCTCCATACGATATCACGATAGTGACGCATGCTGAATTGAATGATTATGCCTCTCGCTGTGTTACCGTCTTTCTTCTTTCCAATTCTGTGCACGGAATCCACCACCTCCGGTAGCTTTCCAGCAATTTTCGGAGAAATCTTGCCAGGAATATTGATCACCAGATCCCGAGTGTTTTCCTGTTGATCTTCCTCCTTCACCCCCTGCAGTCTCAGCCCCCATCTTCGTCGATAGCTATTCGCCTCCAGCAATTGAAGTTTGAGTTGTTTGTTTTCCTCTCTCAGATCTAAGGTCTTCTTTTCCAACGCAACAATTCTCCCGTTGTGGTTAGCGGTATCTTTAAGTAGTTTTTCAACAGTTTCATTCATAAAGTTCATGGCATGATCCAAGTTTCTCACCGTTGTCTCCATAGAAGTAACCTTCTCAAAAATAACTTCACATTTTGCGGAGAGAGACTGAATAGCGGCCATAACCTTATCAATGTCAGAATCAGGAGATGTAATCTTTCCTCTTTTTGGTGCTGGGCTTTTAGCTGGAGTACAAGGTAGAGGAGTTGCTGATAAATTCTCTGAATCGACAGTCTCCGTAGAAACACTGGATACATCTGTCAGCATTGCATCGTCGGGATATGATGCGAAGAGTTGGGATGGAGCAATTTTTTCATTTTTCTCCATGCTCGTCTCAGAGTGATGTTTCACTTTACGTTTGCCCATATGACCGAATTTTCAAACAAAAATAATATTAATCCCTAATATGTCATTAGCAAAATAAGAAGAAAAAAGTAGTTTTCCTCACTTATTGCATGTAAATCACGATGATGTCTGAGGATTAAAAGCGCAGCGTGTCTGCTTGCAATAGCGCCATCTTGGCCCCTCAACACGCTTCACGTATTGAGATTAACCTTTGTGCGTCATCACAAGCATGACCTAAGAGTATTTGCACAATTCTGTCACAGCGCCATCTTACTTGTCAGGAAAAAAGGTTGTCAGGTTACTTGTTTTTTAACTTTTAAATAGTTTGTCCAAATATCACAAAAGTATCCAGTTTTTCCATGTCAGCCATTTTGAGTATTGGCCATTTTTAATTTTGTCGTAAAATGCTATATTTTACAAACACATTGCCGTATCATTACAAAACTCAGTATGTGTCTTCTGCACGATGCTTTACATGTAAGTTTCGGTACAGTGCCACCTTGTAGTCAAAAATACCAATAGCTTTTAAATATTTTTGCCTATTGTAATGAAGCTGAGCATTAGCTGATGCTAATTAGCTAAGCTATTGAAACGGTCTTGATAGATTCCTTCAGTCATCCAGTCACAGAGAACAGTGATACTAAGTATGGCACAGTATCAAATTTGCTGTCCATTATTTTGAATTACATTGAAAAACTACTTTTTCGAACTCCTAGATCATTAGTCCGATTTTCACCAAAATTCAACTCAGATCATCTTCAGACCATGCCAGCAAAACATATGTCATTTTTATATACAGAATTATTATCATTTAATGTATTAACTAGTTTGATTGCATGATGCCAAATGAATCTGAGGGGCTTTGCCATGTTGACACCAAATTTTGTGTCATTTTCACTCCACAGCCCCCAGTGACCAGACCATATCAATTTGGTGATAGCACCACCTTTTGGCCAAAAGTGATTGGCAATGAAATCATATTACAAGTGGTTGTATTTATGATTTTTCAACCTTTTGCCTATAATCATCTACAGATGTTTTTAATTAGTAATTTTTACAGTTAGTGTGCTTGGCCCCTTAATCACTGCTTGTAGCTATATTAATTATTATTATTATTATTATTATATTATTCTTGGTGTGAACAGACCTTAAGAGCTTATTCAAGTATGTTTTGTTTAACAGGATTTTTTTTCCTCCAACAGTTCCTCCTTACAGCCAGTTGGAATTTTATATCTTCTCTCAATCTGCTGTTTACCTCGGTCTGTGAGTCCTCATCAACCTGTACTCCTCCAAGAGAGAGGTGGGAGAGAGACGCAGATGTAAGCAACATTCACTTTGACTCCGAAAGCCCCATTCATAACTGTGTGTTCCCTCCAGACGGCCATGAACACACTCCCACCTTTACCCACAGGTACAATTCACACAATGACAAATTAAAAACAAAGTGTTGCTGAAAGATCTTCATGCATCATTCTCTAAGGAATTTACGGTAGCACTTTATTTTACAGTCCTGTTCTGCGTGTACATACTATGTACTTATTATAGCAATTACAATAGTTGGGTTATAACTAGGTACTAACCATGAACCTATGCCTAAACCTAACAATAACCCATGTAGTTTACCCACCTTATATTTCCAGTAC
Source organism: Leuciscus leuciscus (assembly GCF_965113295.1). Classification (NCBI taxonomy): domain Eukaryota; kingdom Metazoa; phylum Chordata; class Actinopteri; order Cypriniformes; family Leuciscidae; genus Leuciscus; species Leuciscus leuciscus. The sequence continues at coordinate 13,440,894 of NC_138745.1, forward strand.
TTTCTTTAGTAACTACACGGTGTACACATACTGTAAAATAAATTGTAACCCAATTTACGAATCTCTATTCAGACTTCCCTTTTAAATCATCAGGTTTCATTCCATATATTCAGACTTTCATTCTATATATTCGTTTCTTTCATATATTCAGACTTTCATTCCATATTTTCAGGTTACATTCCATATATTCAGACTTTCATTCTATATATTTAACTTTCATTCCATATATTCAGACTTTCATTCCATATATTCAAACTTTCATTCTATATATTCAGACTTTCATTCTATATATATTCAAGTTATATTCTATATATTCACACTTTTATTCCATTTATTCACACTTTCATTCCACACTGTAAAAAATGTAACAGAATTTATTGGCAAAAAAGTTGTAAAATTAATTACAGTATAATACTGTTAATTGTTGTATGTGAAATATTTTACAGCAACTAAAATAAACTTGTAGTTTATTTTACAGCAATATTTTTTAATTTCACTAAAGTACAGTATTTACCTGGCAACTAAAGTTGCCAATAAAATCCTGTAAATACCCCAAAAATCCAAGATGATGTAATAGATTAACATTTAAAATGCTGAAAATAATATTTTTTTAACAGTAAACTGTAATATATTGATTTAAATGCATTAGGATGAACACTATCTGAATATATTTACACATTAATAAAAACCAAGTCAAGGGTGTTGCAAGTAAATATTTATTAAAACTGATTTTACTGGCAAAACTTTTTCAGTCTTTCAATATATTAATATATTATTTGAGTTAATATATACACACTCAAAGATGTGCACACACATGAGGGTTGACTGTTGTTCCTCTTCTCTGAAACCTTTCCACTTGTTTTGCCTCTATGCTTGTTGTCTTGGCTCCAGTGAGTGTTGTGATTCCAACAAAACATCTGCACAAAAATATAAGCAGAAGCTTTAAAATAATGTTCCGAATTTAATGAAACTAGCTCAATAAAATAAAAGTAAAAATGCCACTAATCAGCATTTGTTGCACTACAAATGTAGGAGGTACCGTTAAAGGTTTAGTTCACCCAAAAATGAAAATTAAGTCATTAATTACTCTGTCGTTCCAAACCTGTAAGATTTTTGGAACACAATGGAGATATTTTTAATGAAATCTGAGAGCATTCTGTCCCTCTATTCACAGCCGTAAAGGTAGTAAAGACATGATTAAAGTAATCCATGTGACTCCAGTGGTTTAACCTCAATTTTATGAAGTGATGTGAGTGCTTTTTGTACAAAAAAAAACAAACAAAAAAAAACATACCTCATTATTTCCAAAATATTAATCTCCATTGTGCGTTCACGAGAGTACCACCATGCATGCATGTTGAGTTGACACGAGAGCGGACATTGTTACGTGAGCGCACGTTGGAGATTACTATTTTGTAACTAAAGTGGTAAATTACGTTTTTTGCGCAAACAAAGCTCTAACGTTGCTTCATAAAATTGAGGTTAAACCACTGGAGTCACATGTATTACTTCAACGATGTCTTTACTGCCTTTCTTGGGCTTGAAAGTGTTAGTTGTGTAGGCTGTCAATTGGAGGGACAGAAAGCTCTCAGATTTCATTAAAAAGATGTGTTCAAAAGATGAACGAAAGTCTTACGGATTTGGAACGACATAAGGGTGAGTAATTAGTTAATTTTTGGGTGAACTTTCCCTTTAACAACAGTATACACATTTACATTTTTCTTTTTTTATGCTTTATTATGATGTGCAAAACTTTCTTGTAAATCTATTATTCATGCTTAGATTGGATTTCATGCTTACTGATAGTGGCGCCTGGTGGCCGAGGTTGGTACCGCATGCTGATGTTAGCTAGCATCATTGTTTTTTTTTCTCTTTTGTGTTGCCTACTTGAGGGGGAAAATAAGAGAGAAGTTTTTGAAGAGAGAAAAAGTTTTTAATAAGAGAAAAAATATTTGAAGAGAGAGAAATTGAAAAAAATTAAGATCGAGAAAAGAAATTCAGGTTCAGGAAGGATCTAAGACACTTTTTCACGTTGCAGTTGAGGGCTTCCATTTAAAATAAACTATAAATTATTTAATAAATTCAGTTGATTCACTTGCATTAATATAATCCGACTTTCTTTCAGCTGCCTTTACAAACTTTTGTGGCAGCAGAAGTGTTTTTTTTTTGTTTTTTTCTGCCTTGTAAATGCATTTAAATTCATTATATTTTTCATGACAATCTCTTAATCTTCAGCAGAAAAGTAAATTGTACCAAGTGTTTGGAAGTGTGGAAAACGTCTCGGTTACTGATGTAACCCTCGTTCCCTGAAGGAGGGAACGGGAGACGTAACGTCGACGTGACGACGTAATTGGGATCACTTCAGGGAGCCCTATCAACTTCGAGTGTCTACAGAACGAGCCAATGAAAGTTGGCGTGCGTGAATCGCGTCACGCGCCCCCGCCCCGCCGCGCGGGTATAAACAGGAAGCGGGCGCACGCACACATTGTTTTTCGCTGAGGAGCCGAGATTTGTGACGGCCATGCAGCGATGGTCAGCAACGGTGGCGACGGGACGTTACGTCTCCCGTTCCCTCCTTCAGGGAACGAGGGTTACATCAGTAACCGAGATGTTCCCTTTCAGTCGCTCACGTTCGACGTAACGTCGACGTGACGACGTAATTGGGATCCCATGGAAAACGCCACGGTTGCTGCCACATCCAGCGCCCTACGCAAGACTCTCAGACCCCCAACTGCTGGGGCGGAAGACCTGCGTAGAGGGAGTTCAACTGCTGTTCCATTCTACCTCACACAGTGAAACTCTTGGATAACACTGGGAAAGCGTACCTTTCCAGGGGAAAGGACGCTGCGGAGCCACATCCTGCCCGAAGGGAGGTAACATGTGGAGAATACACATATGGACTGGCCGAAGGGGCAGTGCGACATATGGAATGTCACTGGGGTGGCTCCACCCGAAGGGGGAGACACACCGTACAGTGACGGCAGAGCAGACTCTGCCAAGGGAAGACACAGGCTCACCGCAGGGAGCTGGTCGTGGAAGAATACACATATGGGATCGCCGCAGGGATCACCACATATGGAACCCAGCCTAGCACAAGTTACACAAGCATACGAGCACTAGGCCTGGCGTCGGACGCTCCGCAACGTCCGACTGCCGAAGGGGTGCGGAGGAACTCACAGGGTTCGCCAATGGGGAACTTGACTGGAGTAAAAAGCGCACGTATCCGTTCCTAGGAAGGGAGTGGCGCAGCAAGCCGACACTAGAGCGGGAACTTCGGTGTTACCGGCTAGTAGAAGCGAGCACACAGGAAGAAACCGGCTCAACACGTAAGCTATAAAACCTAGCGAACGTGTTAGGTGTCGCCCAGCCCGCAGCTCTACAGATGTCTGTCAGCGAGGCGCCGTGAGCCAGCGCCCAGGAAGAAGCGACACTCCTAGTGGAGTGGGCTTTCAACCCAGGCGGGCAGGGCACGCCTTGGGCTTCGTAAGCCAAGGCGATGGCATCCACTATCCAGTGGGCCATCCTCTGCTTGGAGACAGCCTTCCCTTTCTGCTGGCCTCCGTAACAGACGAAGAGCTGATCTGAGGTCCTGAGGCTTTGCGTTCTGTCCACGTACAGACGCAGAGCGCGAACGGGACAGAGAAAAGCCAGGGCTGGGTCTGCCTCCTCCGAAGGCAGCGCTTGCAGGTTCACTACCTGGTCCCGGAAGGGAGTGGTAGGAACCTTGGGCACGTATCCGGGCCGGGGTCTCAGGATGACGTGAGAGTTATCCGGGCCGAATTCTAGGCACGATTCGTCGACCGAAAATGCATGCAGGTCCCCTACCCTCTTGATAGAGGCCAATGCAACCAGGAGTACTGTCTTACAGGACAGAATTTTTAACTCAGCTGATTGCAGAGGCTCAAAGGGTGGTCTCTGAAGTGCCGAAAGGACCAGAGACAAGTCCCAAGAGGGTATAGAGAGTGGGCGAGGAGGATTCAGTCTCCTCGCTCCCCTCAGGAACCTGACGATCAGGTCATGCTTTCCCAAAGACTTACCATCAACAGCATCGTGATGTGCGGCAATAGCGGCAACATACACTTTAACCCTCTGGGGACCAAGCTGTTTTTGGGGCCCTTGAGATGTTCTGACATGCTCTGACATTTGTGCTTTTTTCAGTTATTTATAAACATGTTAATGGCAAAGGTGTAAATTCACTCTATATAGCACAAACAGGCCTACCATAATATGCGAGCAACATGTATGTAGATGTTTGTATTTTTAAGAGAATAATGTTTATGCGTGGTTATTTAAAAAAATAAAAATGAAAGTTGCTGAAATAAGACCACAAAACTCATACAAAATATGTGCCCACAAGACTTTTGACTAATGGATGTTGTCCCTTTCAGTTCTAGCTTCAAAATTATGTGAAAATAGTCTTGCTTTATCGTTCACAAAAAAAAATACATTGATTTAAATGGTGTAAAACAGGTTTTGCTTGGAAAGCCAATATGCGAGGGGGAGGAGTAGTTTACACCTTAGTCCCACCCACTCTGCATAATGACTCTGCATAATTAGCCATTCATTCAGGTGTGACACTGACTGAGCCACAATGCAAAGACAAAATATATATTTTGAAGAAGACTTATATTGACCATTTAAGATTTTGCTTACATCTATCTTGTAAATATGTTTTGCTATTTTATTAAAAAGGTTACAATTACAACAATAATTACAATTTCAGCAATATTTCTGCAAAAAAGTACTCTTTCTTTGTAAAAAAAAAAAAAAAAAAAGATTATAGGCCTACATTTTATCATATGTATTCATTAGTTTGAATATAGCCAACATTGGAACATCTTAGTCTATGACTTTATTTTTGACAAAATAGTATTTTATATATATGAGCAGAAAAGCTTATTTGATGTGACAGTATATTCTACAGTAAAAACTGTACCCAAATCTAGTCAACAAAATGTTGTCTTTCATACTTCGCCTGACTTAACGCAGTAACTGTAACTGTAAAAGCAGTTTATTCTTTCACACACAGACGCGCGATTCATATTTAGGCTAAACACTCTTTACAAATATGTACCCTTCAATCATCTCACAGAAACGCGATTCATATTATAGAAACGCGATTCATCTTTTTGTTTACATAAGCCTACAACGTTATTCCATAACGTTATTCCACATTAACACTTGAGAAAGGATAACTTAGCCTACCTCACTCCTCAGCGGGATCTGCTCCTCATATCAGCACGGAAAATTTTCTCCATAAGGTAGGCTATATTATGCCTCTTTGTTTACAGCTGATGTGGGGGCGTTTCACAGACTGAAATGGTTCTCAGAATTTGCGTTTGAATAGCACGCGCTCTCCGGGGCGTGGTCAAATTACTTTTGAATGGCTCCTAATGAGCTCGACTGGAGTCGCTCTCTTTTTATACAGATTACAGAAGCTGATAATATTTGTTTTTTATATAAATTACTTCATTTAAAAGCTTTAAGAGTTATAGATAATTTTCGAACGCGTTTCAAATGGGAGTTTACTGACAGAGAGAAGGCAGAAATAGCATCATGTTAGTTTTTCTTTATTTGTCAAAAAGCAAAACACTTTATTTGTATTGTGAGTATACAGAAAAAAAATAGAAACTGAACAGGATCGATTGATGTATTACACGAAAATGAAAGATCAAAATTAACAGAGCATTTTGTGTTTATTTTTCATTGCTAAAAAAAAAAACGAGCAAAACGCGCGGGCGCGTTTTTGGTCCCCAGAGGGTTAAGGGTGGAGGGAGACAGCCTTCGCTCCAGCCCTTCTTGCAGGAAGGAAAGCACGGCTCTGATCGAGCAAGATCGGGGGTTCTCCTCATGAGAGGAGCACCAGTCAACGAACAGGTTCCACTTCAATGCATAGAGGCGTGCCCCGTCTCTGAGAGAGCAGGTCCTCTCTCAGAGGAATGGGCCAGGGAGGGGCTGTCGCGAGGAGCACTAGTTCCGGGAACCAGGCCCGGTTGGGCCAATACGGCGCAACTAACAAGACCTGCTCCTCGTCCTCCCTGACTTTGCACAAGGTCTGTGCAAGAAGGCTCACTGGGGGAAACGCATACTTGCAAAGGCCCCGGGGCCAGCTGTGTGCCAGAGCATCCGTGCCGAGGGTCCCCTCGGTCAGAGAATAGAACAACTGGCAATGAGACGTGTCCGGGGCGGCAAACAGATCTACCTGAGCGGTCCCGAAGCGCCTGAAAATCAGCTGGACCACCTGGGGATGGAGTCGCCATTCTCCCGGTAGCACCTGCTGCCGTGAGAGCTCGTCGGCTGCACGGTTGAGCAGGCCCGGAATGTAAACGGCACGAAGCGACCTCAGACGCTTCTGACTCCAGAGGAGGAGATGGCGGGCGAGTTGTGACATGCGGCGGGAGCGTAGACCACCTTGGCGGTTGATGTACGCAACGGTCGCAGTGCTGTCCGTACGGACCAGTACATGCTTGCCTAGTAGCAGCGTTTTGAAACGGCTCAATGCAAGACGTACTGCTAACAACTCGAGGCAGTTGATGTGCCAATGCAGTTGAGGCCCCGTCCACAGACCTGAAGCTGCATGCCCGTTGTACGTGGCCCCCCCAGCCGGTGGTAGAGGCATCCGTGGAGACCACAGAGTGCCTGGACACTTGTTCCAGGGGAACACCTGCCCGCAGGAACGAAGGGTCCGACCACAAGCTGAGAGTTTGGCGACAGTGCGGAGTTACTTGGACCCGGCACGAGCCGCTCTGCCACGCCCATCTCGGGACTCGATCGTGGAGCCAGTGTTGGAGCGGCCTCATATGAAGCAATCCGAGCGGCGTAACCGCGGCTGCAGATGCCATATGCCCCAGGAGCCTCTGAAACAGTTTCAGTGGTGCCGCTGTTCTGCGTTTGAGCGTGCTCACGCAGTTCAACACTGACTGGACACGGGCCTCGGTGAGGCGCGCTGTCATGCTGATCGAGTCCAACTCCATACCGAGAAAAGAGATCCTCTGCCCGGGGGTGAGTTTGCTCTTTTCCCAGTTGACCCGAAGCCCTAGGTGGCTGAGGTGACTGAGCACCATGTCCCTGTGTTCGCACAACTGCTCTCTCGACTGGGCCAGAATAAGCCAGTCGTCGAGGTAGTTGAGGATGCGAACACCACGCTCGCACATGGGAGCAATGGCCGCCTCCGTGACTTTCGTGAAGACGCGGGGCGACAGGGCCAGCCCGAAGGGTAAGACCTTGTACTGATATGCCCGTCCCTCGAACGCAAAGCGGAGAAACGGTCTGTGTCGAGGGAGAATCGAGACATGAAAGTACGCGTCCTTCAGGTCGATCGCTGCAAACCAATCTTGGGGACGGATGCATTTGAAAATGCATTTCTGCGTAAGCATCTTGAACGGTAGCCTGTGAAGGGACCGGTTCAGGACGCGCAGGTCCAAGATTGGTCGTAACCCACCACCTTTCTTGGGTACAATGAAGTACGGGCTGTAGAAGCCGGTCTTCATATCGGCTGGAGGGACCGGCTCGATCGCATCCTTCGCCAGTAGGACTGCGATCTCTGACCTGAGCATTGTCCGCCAAAACACGGGTGAACAGAATACCCTTGAACGCAGGGGGGCGCCGGGCGAACTGAATCGCATAGCCGAGTCTGATGGTACGGATGAGCCAGCGAGACGGGCTGGGAAGCATTAACCAGGCTCCCAGAGACCGAGCAAGCGGGACCAACGGCACCACAGACGTACCCGGGGTGGGGCAGCGCGGCGGAATGCAGGGACCCGACTCGGACAGCACAGCGGCCCGAAGTGGGGTCTGAGTGTGTGGTGCAGCACATACCTGCTTCCGTCGAAGGGCAGAGTGAGTGTGCGGAGGCGTCAGTGCGTCCAGTACACAGCCACTGCTGCCTGCTGGCGATGAAAGAGGGGCTCGGGAGTGACAAGGCATGGCGGCGTCGTCGACTGCCAAGCGCGCCCTCTTGGGGCCCGGAGGTTTCAGAAATTGCTCTTTTATTGAAATTGTGGGTACCACTGACCCGTGGGTCAGTGGCGGAACAAAAAGAAAAGGAAACAAAAGATTCTCCGCCCGGCCCTCCACCGGGGGAAGGAGTGGCGCCTTCGCCATCTCCTGAAGAGCAACTTGATCCACCTCTGGGCCGCCCGTCTCAGGGTCGTTTGCACCGTCGCTCGCCTCCTGGTTTGGCAGCGGCCTGGACGGGCGGGGTCGGCTTCCTGCGGCTTGCTCCACGCTGAGGCCTGGATGATGGCTGCTGCTGCTGGGGCTTAGCGGGAGCGGAGGACGCCGCAGAAGGCCGACCACGGCGACGAGTAGACGGAGGGTCTGCGGCCGGCGGACGGGTGGGAGCAGCAGGGGTCCGCCGGGGCAGGATGTGTCGGATGGCCTCCGTCTGCTTCTGTGCGGCCGAGAACTGTTGGGCAAAGCTCTCGACCGCGTCGCCGAACAACCCAACCTGGGAAAGAGGGGCATCCAGGAACCGATATTTATCGGTGTCCCTCATATCCGCCAGGTTGAGCCAAAGGTGGCGTTCCTGGACCACCAGAGTGGACATCGCCTGACCAACCGAACGTGCGGTTTCCTTCGTCGCCCGGAGGGCGAGGTCGGTTGCCACACGGAGCTCCCGGAGGAGCTCTGGGTCAGAACCACCCTCGTTCATGTCCATGAGCGCCTGGGCCTGGTGGACCTGCAAGAGCGCCATGGCATGGAGGGCGGAAGCAGCCTGTCCACAGGCCTTATAAGCCTTCGCCGTTAGACCGGACGAAAACTTACAGGCCTTGGACGGGAGGCGTGGATTACCCCGCCAAGAGTAAGTGGACGCCGGACACAGCTGCATCGCGACGGCCCGCTCCACTGGGGGGATATCCACATACCCCTTAGCTGCCCCGCCGTCGAGGGTGGCGAGGGGTGAGGAGCCACTAGAACGGCTTCGGGCACTATACGGTGCCTTCCACGTCCTAGAAAGCTCCTCATGCACTTCCGGAAAGAAAGGTACCGGGGCGGCGCACTGAGAACCAGCACGGCCCGCCCCGAGAAACCAATCGTCCAACCGAGAAGGTTCGGGACGTGGTGGAGGATTCCACGCAAGCCCGACCTTCTCGGCGGCCCGGGAAAGCATAGCAGTCCATTCTGGATCCGGCTCGGACAACGCTACACACCCCGAGGGGGGCAACGCAGCCGAGTCGTCATTTCCAGAGGACAGCTCCCCCTCCGATGCTGCGATCGACATCTGATCGTCAGCTGGAGCCCCAAAGGAAACGGTTGGCCGTTCCGGAGAAGGACCAAGACGTTCACTAAGGAGCCCCAATGGCGGCAGCGCTTGTGAGGCGTGAGGGGCCCGCGGAGGATGACTCGACGGGGAAGCCCTCACGGTAATCCTCAGATCACCCTGGTCATGCACTGAAGTAGGTCTATTCTGCGGGGCAGAATAGACACTAGATCGGGGCATAGGCGAGGGGACTGCACCTCCCTTGAGGTAAGCGAGTCTCGATCTAAGCGCTGCGATAGTCATATTCCCGCAATGGGAACATGAACTATCCACAAAAGCTGCCTCAGCGTGTTGAATGCCCAAACACGAGAGGCAACTGCTGTGGCCATCTGCTGGCGCCAGGGAACGACGGCATCCAGAAACGCACAAGCGGAATGACATCTTGAAAAAGACGCAGGGTCACGCTTGTGTTGCTCTTTTAGTAAAACAAAAAAAAGGTTGAAAAAAAAAAGAAATACTCTCTCAGTGCTGAGGCACCCAGGGGTAGCCGCGGTGTGATTAACACACAAGGAAACGCCCACCGAACCGACACACACACAAACACAGAACAATAGTGCTGTGAAAACAGCAGTTTGTGAGCTGCAATGCTCGCGGCCACCGCTGATCGCGCCGTCACACCAACACTGTAGGCAGAGAGTAGATCTCCTTTGAGTCTTCAAGGGCTGAATCTCTTTGTAGACAGAAGTCTCACGAAAGCTCGGCTCCGAAGTGAAAGACAATGTGTGCGTGCGCCCGCTTCCTGTTTATACCCGCGCGGCGGGGCGGGGGCGCGTGACGCGATTCACGCACGCCAACTTTCATTGGCTCGTTCTGTAGACACTCGAAGTTGATAGGGCTCCCTGAAGTGATCCAAATTACGTCGTCACGTCGACGTTACGTCGAACGTGAGCGACTGAAAGGGAACTGACGCTTTCCATGTTTGGTGTGATTGACTGTTACAGATATCACACTTTCATTTAATCATAAACCCTGAGTTGACAATGTTTGTAGTGAGTGTTGTGAACCTGCAGAACCTGCTTTAAACTGGGTTGGATTTGTTTGATTTTGACAATTCTAAACTTACTCTAAAACTCAAGAGTTTCAGAGTACAGGTCAACGGTTGCTCTCTTAAGCTACAAACATAGAGATTGCTACTAAGCAACATTATAGATAGTTTTTCTTCAATATCTCAGTGTTAATTATTGACCTGCAGTCATCTGTTGAAGTTTCTGAAGCCTTCAGATATTTAGAATCAGAGCAGGAGAACAGAACCGATTTTACACAGGAGGAAAACTAATAGTTTGGATCAGTTCATGGAGGTATTGGCATTAAAACATTATTTAAAAGATCTTACATATTACATTTAATAATTTAGTGGACGCTTTTATCAAAAGCGACTTACAAATGAAGAGAGCAATAGAAGCAATCAGTCAACAACAGGGCAACAATATGCAAGTTCTGTGAGTCTAGCACCAGTTAGTCTAGCACAACAACTGGAGCAAGGTTATTTTTAAAACAGTATTAGTATTAATGGTTCAAATGTTGACGAAAAAGATGTTTCTTGAAAATGGCTAAAGACTCAGCAGCTCAGGTTGAGGCGCTGGTCATTCCACCAGCTTGGGAACAGTCAAGATAAAGGTCTGTGATTTTGTGCCTCTTTGGGATGGCACCACAAGATGGTTTGGGATGGTTCACTTGCAGAATTCAAGCTTATGGAGGGCACATAGGTCTGAAGTAGTGCGTTTAAGTATAGGGGTGCAGAGCCAGTGGCTGTTCTGTAGGCAAACATCAGTGCCTTAAATTTGATGCAAGCAGCAATTGGCAACCAGTGCAATTTTATGAGGAGAGGTGTGACGTGCACTCTCTTCGGTTCGTTAAAGACCACTTTTGCTGCAGCATTCTTGATCATTTGCAGAGGTTTTACAGTGCATGCTGAAAGGCATGCCAAAAGAGCATTAAAATATTTCAGTCTGGTGGAACAAGAGCTTGGACAAGGAGTTGTGTAGCATGCTCTGAAAGGAAGGACTGGACCTCATAATATTGTATGAGGCAAATCTGCAGGACCGGGTACTTCTAGCAATGTGGTCTGTGAAGTTTAACTGATCATCAATCACAACCCCAATGTTCCTGGCTGTCCTGTATGGAGCTATGGTTGACGAACCTAGCTGAATGGAAAAGTTGTGGTAAAGTGTTGGGTTGGCTAAGAAGTGTGACTTTCATGAAGTCATGGGGGTGGCTTTTTTGACTTGTACCAGCAAAAAATGGCAACGCACCAGCAATAACACCCTAGGCAAACGCACTGCTAGCTGAACACCTAGCAATCACATAGAAACACTCTTGGTACTACTACCATCATAATGGGGGATGGTTAAGACTATTCCAAGGACCAGCAGCAACAGGATACCTGGAGGCTGTTGAGTAGGGCCAGATCCAGGTTATCATCTCGAGCGACCCAGGACCTATCCTCTGGGCCATACCTCTCTCAGTCTTCAAGGTAATCAAGATGACCCCTCCAATGCGCAAGTCCAAGATCTCACAGACAGCATTGACTGTCGTCTAGGAGCAGCAGCAGAGGGGAATCACACACTATCAGCCACACCATTTGAGGATGAGGGAGACAGACTGGAAGTATCGACTTTCACAACTGAAAGGAGAATAGGGTCAGGATGAAGGAGGATTGGAGCACTTGTAAAGACATCCTTCAGAGGCTGGAGCAGTCAATGTGAGAAATTTGATGACGTTCATCAGTTTCCAACAGGATACCACAGGTAAGTATTTGAAGGTCTGTGTAGTCCAAGGATACCTGAACAATACCTGATGCTGGTTGAATGTCCAGATGAGTATTCGTGCAGGATGTTGATTGCTATGTGATTAGTGCAGATGATTAGTATTCTGGGGAGATGGAGCATTGTGTTTGTAGAGAGGGAGACTTGCTATGAAGAGGAATATTTAAAACAGCTTCCATCACTTACTGGTTATACTTGTCACAAGGGATGATCTACCGGTGTGTACATTTTATACATTTTATATTGGTTAGGAAAAGCATTATATACAACTTGCTTGATAACAACAGTTCATATATCAAAAATCTAGCAAATAAAACAAACTTGAATAATGTACAGTCACCTATAAAAGCTGAAAGACAAAAACATGTCTAGCAAAATTACATTGGCAGCATAGCATGTGCACTGTCTGAAGACTATACCTTTTATTTAACAGGTAATCACCCAGTTGCACAACATTGTAAGTGTATACAATTTTAATAAAGGAAAAAAACACTTTACTTTTTCAGTTTTATTTTTTAGTTAAAAGAAATATATACAAAGTTTGAAATCAAAGTTGTATGCTTTCAAATTTCTGTATCTTCCTAACAATATAAAAATGATTCAGCACATAACTGAATACATTTCTCAGCTAAAAGGAGCATAATAATGTAAGCCACTCTTCTTTGCAAGTTAACATGAAATGTATTGTAAAAACACAAATACATTCAGTGTGCAAAAATATAGGTCAAATCATTGTAATTTCATCGTTTTTTTTTTTTTTTTTTTTACATTTTCAAAACAATAACAAAGACGAAGCTTGATGGGAATAGGAAGCATCCTATGAAGGAGAGTGGAATGATGGGAGAGGTCATTTTCACCATGCAGAGATGTGTGGAATTCACGAATCATATAAATTATATATCAGCTAATGAATTCGTTTTTGTATTACCTGAACGTATGATCACACTAATTTATGTCATCGTAATGAATTAGCTGCAAGGAATGTGAAATATTATACTATATTAGCCTGTTAATGATATGTGACTATTTGTCAAATGATTTGCTGGGTTAATACTGCACAGTTTTACACATTTAAAACAATTGTACTAAAAGAACATTTGAACAAACCCACAGTATTTGCAAGTAATGGCTAAATTTTTTTGTGCAACACATAGGCTACTGTATTTAATTTCACTGCCATAGACTTAGTCATCAGACTTGATAAAAAGCGTTACTCAAGTAGAAACAAAGTGCAATATAATTGTATGTGTGCAATAAATAATATACTGTATATTTGCTTACCTGTCTATTAAAACACATGTGAGAGCAGAGTCTTTGTGGACTATATATACATATACACACACACACACACACACACACACACACACACACACACACAGAGATCCTCATTAGCAGCTTACGCATATCGGCCCATTGAAACGGCCACTAATGAGGTATCTATGTATATATTACTATGGTTTCTACAAGCAGAAACCGAGGATAGCGCAGATATATTATATTATTTATATATATATATATATATATATAAAAACCAGAAACCGAGGATAGCGCATATATATATATATATATATATATATATATATATATATATATATATATATATATATATATATATATATATATATATATTAGGGGTGTAACGATACACCAATGCCACGGTTCGGTTCATATCACGGTTTTGGAGCCACGGTTCGGTTCGGTTCGGTTCTGTTTGCTGTGGGGGCAGGGTTCATGGCAGGGCACCAGCAATAATAACGCTAGATTAACTTTAACTTTATTAACTGAACTTTATACAGTGGCTTCAGCCTTTCTTTAGAGCACTTAGCACACCTGAGTTAACTAAAATGAAATAAATGCCTCCACTGACTAGTCAGAAATAAACTGCACACCTGAGTAGGGTTGCCAACTTCAGAAAAGTAAAATGCGGGACAATCGTGGTTCTTTATAGGAAAACAAGGGACACTCAAAATATTTGTACTGCATCGCACAATGTACATCATTTCATTGTCTGCAGACAGTTAAGTATATGTTTAAAAGGTTATCAGACAAACACATTTGTATTGCTTAACCTATTTATGTACAATTTAATTCTAAAAATTATTGTAAAGTCATACAAACAAAATGTCACATTACAAACAAACCACCATTCAAAATAACAGCATTTATCTGAAATAGAAAGCTTTTTTAACATTATACATAGGCCTACAGTTCAAAAGTTTGAGGTTTGTAAGATAATTTTTTGGGGGAAAGAAATTAAAGAAAGTAATTGCCTACTTTTATTCAGCAAGGATGCATTACGTTAATCAAAAGTGACAGTAGCCTACATTTATAGTGTTACACAAGCTTTCTATTTCAAATAAATATCTTATGATCTTTACATTCTTCATAGAATCCTGGGGGGGGAAAAACAAACCAGTCTTAAACATTAATAATAATCAGAAATGTTTTGTGAGCATATTATTCCCTCAGGTAGATTACATGTTTTCTTGCGTGGCTGGATGTTGGACTCATGAACAATAATCACGTTGTTTGCATTCGCTAAAATTGATTTGCCGAAATCAAAACGTGGACAGTGAAAAGGAATTACCGTTAGCGCGAGACGAGTCCGGCTTGAAGCGGAAGCGACCAGACGGCAGAGGATTATGTTCGCAAAACAAACAATGATTTGTCTCAAAACGATGATTAAAAAATGCTGTGATATGTCATCATATTGGATGATGACAGGTGTCGGTGATTCGTGATCAGCACTGCTGCTGTATCAGTCAGTGGTTGTGACCGGTGGGTCTTCAATCTCAATATGAGTTGCCATCCTGAAGTGCGTATGTAAACTCTCGAGCGTGATCGATCACCCAAATCACGTGACATGCACTTTATTTAGTAAATAATATTATAATAATATTTAGTAAAACTACAGCTCTTATTAGTTGTTAAAAGTGTACTCATTAATAACTATTTAATCAAATGTCAAGGAAGAAAAAAATAGTTTTGTGACAAAGTGATGTGAGAGTTGGGCCGGGGCAGCAGGGGGCGGGGCGCGTTCGGTTCGACATGAGAGTATCGCGGTTCGAACCGTGGCTGTTGTATCGCGGTTTGTCGGTTCGGTTTGAATATCGTTACACCCCTAATATATATATATATATATATATTGTAACGTAAACGACTCTGGGTCAATGCGAATTAGCTCAAGAATATAGGGAATTTGGGAAATATTACTAATCATAACTCATGGTCATAATTCATAAATCGCATATACATTACTTTATTAATTTTCGGAAATACCTCGTTCTGTAACTGGTCTCGTCATCAATCATTCGTCCAGCGAATAAATGTAAGATTATCAGTTAAGAAGGAGTTTTCCTGTTTACAAACTCCAAGAAAGTTTATCTTCTGGCCACGAACATAAAACTTCCTGAGTTTATGAATTAAAACTACTCAAGGTAGTCAATATCGAGCTTGTAGCTTAGATCTTTTGATTTCATTGACTTACAAGGTGGGTTTTCAAACACAGAGACAGTTAAAAGTATAAATTGATTTTTAATAAATGTAAACTAGAGATTATATGAGCTACAACAACATGACATCATGACTTTGCGTAAGCATACACGCCACTTTCAAGTCAAAAGTGGCGTGTTATCTATACGCATTTTGAGCTATCCGCGTGTATGTTCACGCCAAAACGAACCGTCATCTTCCGCGTGTATGTCTACGCCGTTAAATGTCCGAGCGAAACGGAGCAAAATGTACATGAAATAATCATGTTGGTCCCCTTTGGAAAACGTGTAGATGTCACAGTTTAACAGCCTCAGACGTGAATCTTACACGTACCATTATCCCCGGACGTTTGCTAATCCTACCCCTAAATCTAATCATAACCATTTCTTAAAACTACGTAGGCTACAATTATAAAGAAAAACAACAGACAGACAAGTATAATCACAATAATTTATTTAATGAGAAAATGTCAAAATCGGTACCAAAAGTTGTTCACGTGACGATCGATGTGTCGCAGTCCTCTCTGGAAGTGGTTTTGTATGAGGTAACAGACAGAGCAGAATTTAAGTTATTAATTCAAATCCATGAAAACGTTAATCCGTCTTCGGTTCGGTTCGCTCTGAGGGCTGCGCGGCAGTGCGCGCTTCATTTCAAATGTGAATGTGCATGATGCAATCTGTGACGAAGCAGGCGAGACGAGAGCCAATGAGCGTTTGATATTACTGCCGTAACCATAGTAACCTGTCGCTTCTTGAGGGCGCAATTTTTGAATTTGAATTCATAACAAGCGCGGGGTTTGACGTTTACGGTCAAGATGACGATTACTGGATAAAGGGCTGAGTTTGGATCTTTTTCTTGCAAATAATATGGATTCTGAAGGTTTGGATTACATCAAGCTAATAAAATTGGTGTATTTTGTGAATCGATGTTGTGTTGTAAGGTTAGTATATTATGGTTCTATAGGAACCATAAATAAATTATTGTGATTATACTCGTCTGTCTGTTGTTTTTCTTTATAATTGTTGCCTAGGTAGTTTTAAGAAATGGTTATGGTTAGGTTTAGGGGTAGGATTCGTGGCTCAAACTATCTTTTAAAGCCATATTGTTCATAAAAATGCCATTTTCCTACATATCTGTCCATTACGTTTTATCATTTTAATATTGTCCATAAAATGGGTATGTTTAGGTGTGGGAAGATTAACCCCAGTGACGGGTAGGTTTAGGCACTTTTAGGGAGTTGGGGTAGGTCATATCTATATATACAGACTAAGTAATGTAACGTTAAGTCAACGGCGTTGATAAACACGCTGAAAAGCGATTATGCGTGTTGATAGCAAGCCAAAAATGGAAATCGAATTGGCGTGTCATACATACGCCATTTCATGAGATCAGTCTGGCTACAATATAAATGTACGTAAAAATGCAAACAGTAAAACACAAACATTTAACCAAACCAAAAACATAAAACATAATGTGATAGAGAGAATAAAATGAAATGAAAAAAGAAAGAAAGAAATAGAGAGAAGAGATAGAGGGTAATTTAATTCACAGACCTAAGAGCTGGACACCTGAAATCAGCGTTTAGAGGGAGATCATGTTACTTGCAAGATTCTGTGCTCTTTCAGTGTGGTGCTGAAGAGGGGGCGCGCGTGTCCGGCTGGTTTGCATCTAGCTTCGTCTTCTGGGTCGTTTCGCAAGACGATGTAAAGGCTCACTTGAATTTAACGTTACCGAGAAAGTTCAGATCATTTCCCTTGTGGAGGGGAAAAGCGTGTAGGAACTTAGTTGCAAAAGAACGGCGGCTTCTACATGACGCGGGTTTGCGTCCCAGAGGAGAAGCCGAGGCCTGCCCCGCTGGTTGCGTTGGGAGAAGCGCTGCGCGTGGAGGAGAAGGTCCGAAGAGAGGATGAGTTGAGAGAGAGAGTTTAAACTGAAGGTTCGGACTTTTAAGGGAATCCCGTGTACGCCTCCTTTTTCGTAGAGGACGAATCGGATCCTCTGATCTGAAGCGGGAAGAGGTTTCTTTGTTTGTGAAGAAACCCCCCCCCCCCCCCCCCCCACACTTTGACTGTCATGTGAGAAATCGAAAACAACATTCATATTTAGAAATATGGTATTTCCTGGAATAAATGCATATTATTGTACTTTGCAGTCAAGACTCGACTCCGACATGTTTTTCCCATTACATTGACACCTCGAATGACGTTTTTGCATGAAAGAAATACAGGTTTACATAATTTCCTCATAATCACTAGCATAGTGATTTTGATGAACATAATAACGTTACATAGATACCTCAGACATTATCTGGCCAATTATACACACATAAAAATACATATCACAAACATTGCTATTGGATCATATGTGTGGAAATGTCTGGAATGTTGGCTTGCAGAAGAACTGGAGGAGCTGCATCTTTGGAGTCATAAAGTTTATGACCAGGTCGAGGTCGGGTTACAAGACACTATTGAGGAACCTTCTTTCAGTAAACCTTTAGAATTCAAAATTATACTCTAGCAAAATTATACTCTATTATAAGGCAAACTAACCACACATGCATAATGGAATTGTACATATATTTAAAAGAAATATTGCTTATCCTGAGTTACACACAAAGGTTGGTCTCTTGGTGTGTGTGTGTGGGTGTGTGTGTGTGTGTGTGTGTGCGTGCGTTGGAATGTCATGAGGCTGTAAAGTCACAGGGAGTCCATGCTGAAATGGGGGGTTTTAGAGGGGATTCTCCAAAACAGGGTTCCCTATGTGACTCAAATGTCCCTCTGGGGAGCCACAAAGATGCAATTTTGACCGTTCAAGCAGACTTAAGAGGCGCCATGAACAAACTCGTTGTCTAAGGAGACAACGAAGGATGTGTTTGGAGATCAGGATTTACTCATTTGAACAGCATGTGACCGCATGTCATAGTCATTGTCGTTACAATATATATATATATATATACACACACACACACAGAGAGATCCTCATTAGCAGCTTATGCATATCGGCCCATTGAAACGGCCACTAATGAGGTATCTATGTATATATTGCTATGGTTTCTACAAGCAGAAACCGAGGATAGCGCAGATATTATGTAATTCAATGACAAGGGACGAGCCATTATTTAAAACTGGAATTTTTCTGGATTTACAAATAATGATAATGTAATTACACAATTGCACACTGTGCAAGTGGTTTTTGAATATTTTATTACAAAAATCTTACATATTGTACCTTTAAGAGTCATTGAGTATAAATATGGTTCCAGTCTTACCTCTCAGGTAGGTCCTTTAGGGTGTCTTGGAGGGGTGAGGTGTCTAAGTCACAACATCTAGCTACTGGGGTGCCTCAGGGCTCAGTGCTTGGACCATTTCTCTTTTCCATCTACATGACATTACTAGGATCTGTCATTCAAAAACATGTTTTTTTCCTATCACTGTTATGCTGACGACACACAACTCTACCTCTCATTCCAACCAGAGGAAGCTTGCTGCTCTCATTTCTTGCTGGATGAAGGACCGTCACCTTCAACTAAACCTTGCGAAAATAGAGCTGCTTGTGGTCCTGGCCAACCCAACACTACACCACACCTCCATTCAGCTAGGTTTGTCATCCATAACTCCATCAAGGTCAGCCAGGAACCTTGGAGTTATGATTGACGATCAATTGAACTTCACAGACCACATTGCTAGAACTGCCTGTTCCTGCAGATTTGCCTTATACAACATTAGGAGGATCAGGCCCTTGTCCAAGCGCTTGTTCTATCCAGACTGGACTATTGTAAAGCTCTCTTGGCAGGCCTTCCAGCATGCACTGTCAAACCTCTGCAACTGATCCAGAATGCTGCAGCTAGAGTGGTCTTTAATGAGCCAAAGAGAGCACACAACACACCTCTCCTCACAAAATGCACTGGTTACCGCTGATGTTTGTCTACAGAGCAACCACTGGATCTACTCTTTTACCTAAACTCATTACTCCAGATTTACGTGCCGGCTTCGTGGTGCCATCATCTCAAAGAGGCACAAAATCACTTTTACGGACCTTCACCTGGACTGTTCCCTGCTGGTTCCCTACTTTCTCATCTATTCTATATCTATTTAAAAATATATACATATTTAGTGTAGAGTAGAGAAGAGTAATGTCTTCTCCTGTTATTGTCACTTGCACTTCATGTCACATGTATAGTATAGCCTTCTCTGTCAGCAATGAAGGATTTACATGTGATAAATGTGGGGACACAGTCAGGCTGACAGAGAAGATTTCAGAACTAAAGACACGCATCCAAACTTTAATCGAGGATAGTAAGAATGCGACTAGCTTAGTGAACTCTGTATATTGTTCGGTTCCGGCTGTAGAGCCCATGCAGCAGGGCAACTGGGTGACCGTGAGACGCTGTAGTCGCGGGACAAAACACTGATCTTCCGTTCCGATTACAACATTAAACAGGTTCTCTCCACTCAGTGAAGCACGCACTGAGAATCCTATTGAATGTGCCCTAGTTATTGGTGATTCTATTACACAGAACGTGAAAATAGAGCCACCAGCCACCATAGTCACATGTTTGCCGGAAGTCAGAGCGCCTGACATCAAAGCAAATTTAAAAGTGCTGCTAATGCTAATCGTAAATTCTCTAAGATTATTATTCCCGTCGGCACTAATGATGTTCGACTTCGCCAGTCGGAGATCACCAAAATTAACGTTAAAGAGGTGTGTGAACTCTCAAGTACGATGTCAGGCACAGTAATTTGCTCTGGCCCCCTTCCAGTTCGCAGGAGTGATGAGCTGCTTAGTAGACTGTGCTCACTCAATGGCTGGCTGGCTGAGTGGTGTCTGCAAAATAATATACAGGGTTTCCGCGGGGTTGTAAAAGGTAGTAAATTAAATTATGCCAAATTAAGGCCAGTAAAAAGTAGTAAACGTCATCTGACGAGGTAGTAAATTTTCGAAGCCCCATCTAACTGGGTCTATATCATGGGTGTCCAAACTTCGGCCCTTCTGTTTGATGTCTCTGTGAAAGTTTTAAAAGTTTTTTTTTATTGTTTTACATAACATGTTTTTTTCCTCAAATGCAAACACGAAATAAAAGACAAAATACTTTTTAAAAAGACAATTTTTGGGGAAAAAATATGGATTTATAGCTTTTGAAAAAAAATCTGGATGGATTAATAGCGTTTTGGAAAAAAATCTGGATGGATTTATAGCGTTTTGAAAAAAAAATCTGGATGGATTAATAGCGTTTTGGAACAAAATATGGATGGATTTATAGCGTTTTTGAAAAAAAATATGGATGGATTTATAGAGTTTTGAAAAAAAATATGGATGGATTAATAGCGTTTTGAAAAAAAATATGGATGGATTTATAGCGTTTTGGAAAAAAATATGGATGGATTTATTGCGTTTTAGGAAAAAAATATGGATGGATTTATAGCGTTTTATAGCCAGGTTGTAAAAATACAGTATTGTGTTAATATGTCACCTCTAGTGTGTGGCCTGGCCCTTTGTTTATTTTTCTGTATTTGGCCCTCACTAAAAAAAGTTATAATTGCCTCATTAAATTGTGATTAAATATGTTATTAATTCATTTTGGAAAGATATTTCATGTCTTTACTTGTCACTTTACTTAACACTTAACACTGCTACAGTTGAAGTTTGAAGCCCTGTTGGTAGTAAAAATATTGTGATGGTAGTAAAATAGCAGAGGTGGGACAAAGTCATTGTTATGCAAGTCACAAGTAAGTCTCAAGTTTTTGCCCTCGAGTCCCAAGTCAAGTCGAGTCAAAGATGAGGCAAGTCCCGAGTCGAGTCAAAAGTCAAAGCCAACAAGTCTCAAGTCGAGTCCAAAGTCCTACCATTTTAGTTTCGAGTCATTTCAAGTCCTCTTACCACAGAAATAAAATGTATACAAATCATGTATGTCTGTAAGATTTGTATTTATTTAAACCTCTTTTTATACAATGACATTAATCAAATACAGTAACAAACAGAAAATTATATACATAAAATACATAAAAAACGGGGGGGGGGGGGGGTGCGATGCAATTATTAATAATTGTGATGTAATTTTTGCATCACAATAAGTGTATTGTGATTGTCAAAACATTTTAGTAACTAAACTGAATTTTATTAGGTTTAGTGACAACATGTTACAATGTTTACATGGTTACATTTCTTGTAAGCTACGCTTTTTTATTATTTTAGTTCAATTCAATTATTGTGATTTGATTTAATATTGACTCATTTGGATAAATATTAGGTAGGCTACACAATATAGGCATACATTTTTCTCAAGAAAAAAACAACTCACCTAATGCTGTAAACATACAGAGAGCCCTATTAGCTGGCAGGATTATTTAAGGTTAAAAAAAAAAATTATATTACAACTTTATTTAATGATATAAGTAAAAATATAATAAGCATGCAATATAGTACACATATTTAGCAAAATACTCTCTATAGCTCTTTTTTTCTAGCCAACTAACGTGCAATAGCCTATTATGGTCATTAAATGGCTTTCCTGAGGTAAATGTTATGTGACATAATTGTTCTCCAGCTGTTTTATTGACCCCTTTGATTGATGGGTCGATATTATGAATGAGGAATATACATTTTGGTAAGTTGTACTGTATCTTTCAACAGTGTTCATTCGTGTTTAACGTTATTTACTATCAGCTAGAGATGATCGGTTCACGTGCCGCTAGGGATCTGTCGTGTCACATTTTCAAGCGCCAAAACGGTATTTATTGTCTGAATTTCGTAATAAAAGTGACAGAATCTGAGAGCTGAGATTTTTTTATATCATAAGTAACCTGCTCTGTCTAGTCTGTCGATCTCCGTGTCCTCTTTGCCTCGCGATTTTTCTGTGCGTGAGAGCGTGTGAAAAGTGTCAATTGCGTGTGTCTCACGGTGAATGCGTGAGAGTTGGCAGCTATGTCAGCTAGTAAGTTACGGTACATCCGATAAGGTGCTTAACATTCGTTCAAATTCGTAGCATGCGTTGTTGCTTGTTGCGCTTCATTGGTTGTCTTGCAATGTGCCTGCTTAGATGCTGTCGAATCAAAACAACGTGGGACTACTGTGATTGGATGTCGTGCAGGCAGCGCACGTGCTCTCTGCATGCATACAGGTGGTGCACATTTTTTCCACAGATGCAGATAAACTGAGAGCGGCGCGGCCGTGTGAAAATTTTTTCCCCAGTTTTCATGGGAAGTAGCAAGTCTTCTCGAGTCAAAAGGCGCAAGTCCAAGTGAAGTCACGAGTCATTGATGTTAAAGTCCAAGTCGAGTTGCAAGTCTTTGTACATTTTGTCGAGTCGAGTCTGAAGTCATCAAATTCATGACTCGAGTCTGACTCGAGTCCAAGTCACATGACTCGAGTCCACACCTCTGTAAAATAGGTGGTAAAAAGGTAGTAAATTCAATTTAAGAATATCTGTATAAACCCTGATATAGAATTCATAGACAATTGGAAAAGTTTTTGGGGCAGACCTGACCTGTTGAAAAGAGATGGTATTCATCCCTC
The DNA here is from genome assembly GCF_965113295.1 of Leuciscus leuciscus. NCBI lineage: Eukaryota > Metazoa > Chordata > Actinopteri > Cypriniformes > Leuciscidae > Leuciscus > Leuciscus leuciscus. The sequence continues at coordinate 13,463,925 of NC_138745.1, forward strand.
CTGGGATGGTTCTGCTCTTCTCTCTAGTAATATGGCACATAAACTTAGAGCTCAAACATGACAATCTGGGGCTAAGGTCAGGAAGCAGACAGACTGGCTAAACCGACCATCTGTTAGCTGTCTCACGTCACTGAGGTCAGATAAATCACATCACATAGAGACTCTTTCACCTAGATATCATCATATAGAGACTGTGTCTGTACCCCGAATTAGGACATACAAAAAACTATGTCCTAAACCCATTTAAGGGTAAAAATTTAATTGATGTTCAACAAATAAAAAAACAGATAATACGGATGAACAAATGATAAAGCTCGGGTTGCTGAATATTCGATACTTTTCTTCAAAAGCACTTATTGTTAACCCTCTGAGGTCTGAGGGGTTTTTGGTGTCCTTGAGATGTTCTGACATGCCCTGACATTTGTGCTTTTTTCAGTTGCTTATAAACATATTAATGGCAAAGGTGTAATTACACTCTATTTAGCACAAACAGGGCTACCATAATATGTGAGCAACATGCATGTACATGTTTGTATTTTTGAGAGAATAATGTTTATGCATGGTTATTGAAAAAACTAAAAACTAAAGTTTCTGAAATAAGGCCACAAAACACATACTAAATACGTGTCAATAAGACTTTTGACTAATTGATGTCTTTGCCTAGAGTTTTTTCTTCAAAATGATGTGAAAATCATCCTGCCCTTATCATTCACATAACACAATACATTGATTTAAATCTTGTAAAACACTTTTTGTTTGTAAAGGCAATATGCGCAAGGGGCGTCAACCATTCAACAGCATCATGCATATGTAGTGGTTCACACCTCAGGAGACAATGGGGCCCGCATACTTAATGAGCCATTCATTCAGGTGTGTCACCTATAGCCACAAGAAAGAATGCAAGAGCAATATATATACAGTATATATATATATATATATATATATATATATATATATATATATATATATATATTCTACCAAATTGGTTCACAGTTGGAAGCATGTCAATTTTTATTTTTTTTTTACAAATTTTGCTTGCAAATTGTATAATATCCAAGGAAAACATGTCTATTAATTGTGCAGTTAATTCTCATACTGTATTTTCAGTTTTGGAATATGTATCCTCTCCCCAAATTTGTCAATAATAAAACACAATAAAAATTATTTAAAGAAAATGCTTATATTTACCTTTTAAAATTTGTTTACATCTACCTTGTAAATATATATTTTTTTATTAAAAAGGTTACAATTACAACAACAATTGAAGTGTAATCTTTCTTTGTAAAAACTAAAGTATACATTTTATCATACATATTTCAAACTTCGAATATAGCCTACATTGACAAAACATACTATATTTAACATATTAGCAAAAATTGGCAAACAAAAGCTTATTTGAGGTGGCAGATATTTTACAGTAAAAATGTGTAATCTATCCAAAACTAATCAACGAAATGTTGTCTTTCATATGTCTGTAACATAGGTCTTTCGTTTTTATTATAAGGAATATAAATGTTAATTTGCAGTTTAATACGTTGCTTATACAAATACATTTTATTTCAACATATTTCAATCGATTTTACTCAGTATAGCAAAATAGTTTGCTAAAAGCAGATCATTTATTCACACACAGAAACGCAATTCAAATTTAAACCGTCTTTTTGCGAGTTGTGGTAAACAGCGCATCTCTGCGTTCATTCATTCACACAGAAACGCGATTTACTTGAGAATGAAAAAAAAAACTTACTACATTATTCCATCCGTTGCTCCTCGAAATACCAGCACTTCTGAGGTAAGTTTTCCATTATTATTATTCCTCACAGCGCTGCGAGACAGTGTAGACAACTACACTTATCTGAATAAACTTGATGTGTTTTCTCGAGCTGATATGTGGGCGTTCACAGTTTGTATGGGATCGTCTCAGTCATTTGCGTTTGAATAGCGCGCGCTCTCCGTGGGCGTGGCCGATTAAAACGTAATGAGATGAGATGAGCTCGACTGGAATCGCTCTCTTTTAACACAGATTTCACAAGATGAGAATATTTGTTTTTTATATAAATTACTTCATTTAAAAGAAGAGAATTCAAGCTTCATGCCTGTGTGTCTGTATGCCTGTTTGACTGAGTATTCGCTCAGTTATTGTTCATTTTCGGACGCGTTTCAGAATGGACTTCACTGGCAGAGAGAAGGCAGAACTCGCTTCGTGTTTATTTTTCTTTATTTGGCAAAAAGCACAACACTTTGTTTTTATTGTGAGTATACACAAAAATAATACACATTTAACAGAATCGATTGATGTATGAAACTCCTATGGAAAATCAAAGTCAACAGAGTATTTATGAGTTTCTTTTACATTGATAAAAAAAAAGCGAGCTGGTATCGCCGGCGATACCGTAGACCTCAGGGGGTTAATATGATATGATTACAGATTATAACCTAGATGTGCTGTGTTTGACAGAAACCTGGCTAAAACCAGACGATTACATTAATTTAAATGAGTCCACCCCCCAAGATTACTGTTATAAACATGAGCCTCATCTGAAAGGCAATGGGGGAGGTGTTGCTGTAATTTATAGTAATATATTCAGAATTACTGAGAAGTCTTGTTTTAAATATAATTCTTTTGAAGTGTTGGTGCTTAATGTAACACTATCTAGTGTAAATGATTAATCACGTTTGAGATTTGTGCTGGCTACTGTATACAGGCCACCAGGGCACCATACAGACTTAGTACTGGCTGCAGATAAAGTCCTAATTGTTGGTGATTTTTAATATACAATGAAAAAGATGCATTGGGATTGGCATTTACATTCTACATTCTGAATTCTATTGGAGTTAGACAACACGTGTCAGGACCTCTAGATCTAATATTATCACATGGAATCAATGTTGATGCCATGGAAATTCTACTGCAGAGAACACGTGTCAAGATCTCTAGATCTAATATTATCACATGGAATCAATGTTGATGCCATTGAAGTTCTACAGCAGAGCGATGACATCTCAGATCATTATCTAGTCTCGTGTATACTTGATTTAGCCAAGGCTGCAAAGTCGACTCCGTGTTACAAATATGTTAGACCTATCACTTCTGCCACTAAAGATTGCTTTATTGATAATATTCCTGATCAGTTTCATTTCTTCAGCATCCCAGATTGCTTAAAAGATATTGCAACAGAAACTTTTAACTCTCTCTTTTCGAGCACCTTAGACACAGTTGCTCCTTTGCACTTAAAGAAGATTAAAGAAAATAGTCCAACGCCGTGGTACAACGAGCATACTCAGGCCTTTAAGAGAGCAGCCAGAAAAATGGAGCGCAACTGGAAGAAAACAAAACTAGAGGTTTTTTTTCCGCATTTCAATGAAAGAGCACGATTGCGTACAGAGAGGCCTTAAAAGCTGCTAGATCTGCTTATTTTTCAACCCTATTAGAAGAAAATAAAAGAAACCCTAGGTATTTATTTGAAACAGTGGCTAAATTAACGAAAAATAAATCTTCAACCCCAGACGTTTCCAAGCAGCACAGCAGTAATGACTTTATGAACTTCTTTACTAGCAAGATTGATAATATCAGGAAGAAATTTTTTTATTTGCAACCGTCTACTACAGTATCGCATCAGGCAGTGTATTGTAGTCTCCTTGAGGAAAAATTTTATTCATTCAATGCTATAGGAGAAGAAGAATTTTCTAAACTCTTTAAATCATCTAAATCGACAACATGTATTTTAGACCCTATGCTGACTAAGCTATTGAAAGAGATGCTTCCAGAGGTCATAGATCCTCTTCTTAATATCATTAATTCATCTTTGTCATTAAGGGTACGTACTCTCATTAGAGTCACAAATGATTTGCTCTTATCATCCGATCGTGGTTGTATTTCGCTATTAGTGTTACTCGATCTTAGTGCTGCATTTGATACTATTGAGCACAACATTCTTTTAAATAGACTCGGAAATTATGTTGGCATTAGTGGAATTGCATTAGCATAGTTTAAATCATACTTATCTGACTGTTATCAGTTTGTAGCAGTAAATGAAGAGATGTCTTATCGATCAAAAGTTCAGTATGGCGTACCACAAGGCTCAGTACTAGGACCGTTGCTGTTCACTCTGTACTTGCTACTCTTAGGAGATATCATTAGGAAGCATGGCATTAGTTTTCACTGTTATGCTGATGATACTCTGCTCTATATTTCTTCATGCCCTGATAAAACTTATTTCACAAATTCACAAAATTAACGGAATGCATAGCTGATATAAAAAGTTGGATGACTAGTGATTTCCTACTACTTAATTCTGAAAAAAAAACAGAGATTCTAATTATTGTACAAAAAGCCTCCTCACATAATAACCTAGAATACTGTCTAAAGCCTTGTTTATACTTTTGCCTGGCTCCGCAGCGCGAGTCTCCGCACCTCCCCAAACGTATGAGGTGTTTATATTTGATGCGCTCGCCGTTGTACTATTCTTTGAAACAGATAGGGGGCGACTCGAGTAATTGTCCTCTAAACCATCAGGAATCAGCGTTGAGAAGAAAGCTATACACACGTGACAATGTTTATTTTAGTACACCACCACCAATACCACACTACAAAAAGAATCGTGTAAAACCCAGTAAACCCTGAGATTATTACTCGTGACAATAAAACAAAATATATGGATATGAGAATGTGTATACAAAACTAAATTAACGATTTCTTACATATTTTCTAATTTCACTAAACATTTCATTAAGTTTTGTGAACTTTTTTATGAAACATGGACCTTTATGTTCATTAAAAATACGTTTTATGCTATTGTATGCTCATTTTTTAAATGTAAGCAACTAATTTAGACTTGCAAACTGGGTTAGGGTTAGGGTTCGGCTCAAAGTCGTTCATCTTCGGATGCGGAGCCGCTGTTACAAAAAAAGCCATGCACACCGCCAATCGAAATGGGGTCTTGCGCACCCAACACAGCAAAATCCCCAGTGTTAAATTAACACTCCTCAGTGTACATATGTGTCCACACTACAGAGTGTTAAAATTAACACTGAAGCAGTGTTGAAGTTAATGAGATAATTAAGTGATTAATTAAGTGATGATTGAGCATTATTGAAGATACGTGATGTTAACCCTCTGGAGTCTGAGCGGTTTTCTGGGCCCTGGAGGTGTTCTGACATGCTCTGACATTAGTGCTTTTTTCAGTTATTTATAAACATGTTAATGGCAAAGGTGTAAATTCACTCTATATAGCACAAACAGGGCTACCAAAATATGTGATCACCATGCATGTATATTTTTTAATTTTTAAGAGAATAATGTTTATGCGTGGTTATTGAAAAAAATTTAAATGAAAGTTGCTGAAATATGACCACAAAACTCATAATAAATATGTGTCAATAAGACTTTTGACTAATGGATACTGTTCCTTCGAGTTCTGGCTTCAAACTTATGTGAAAATAGTCTTGCTTTATCGTTCACATAAAACTATACATTGATTTAAATTGATGTAAAACAGGTTTTGCTTGGAAAACCAATATGCGAGGGGGGCGTGAACGAGGAAGTGGTTTACACCTGAAAATACAATGTCCCACCCACTCTGCATAATTAGCCATTCATTCAGGTGTGACACTGACTGAGCCACAATGAAAGGACAAAAGATATATTTAGAAGAAGACTTATATTGACCATTTAAGATTTTGCTTACATCTATCTTACATCCCGGTACCATGCAATAATTCATAATTTCGAAAGAAATACAAATGAGTAATTCACTAATGAGTTCGCCAACTAACTAGACATTTTTGTGAAATGAATTTCAAGCTCTGGTGGTAGCTAGTCTTGTAGACTGATGATTTCTCTGATATACAGATACCTCTAAACTAAGCGCTGTTCTGTGTGGGAGTGGCTTGCGCAGCTGTGCAATGTGATGCATTGTGGGAGTTGTAGTATTTCATACAAATGCAACCTAAAGTTACTTTCTGTCTTTTCTCGGTCAAGAAGGCACCAAATTCGAAAATTATTTTACATTTCGACTAAATATATGACCCACTTTCAATAAAGATTAATGTTCCCACAGGGGGAATGCTCCTTTAACCCCCTGAGGTCTACGGTATTTTTATTTTTATCAGTGTAAAAGAAACTCATAAATACTCTGTTGACTTTGATTTTCCATAGGAGTTTCATACATCAACTCCTATATACTCACAATAAAAACAAAGTGTTGTGCTTTTTGCCAAATAAAGAAAAATAAACACGAAGCGAGTTCTGCCTTGTCTCTGCCAGTGTAGTCCATTCTGAAACGCGTCCGAAAATGAACAATAACTCAGCGAATACTCAGTCAAACAGACATACAGACACACAGGCATGAAGCTTGAATTCTCTTCTTTTAAATGAAGTAATTTATATAAAAAACAAATATTCTCATCTTGTGAAATCTGTATTAAAAGAGAGCGATTCCAGTCGACCTCATTACAGCTAATTCAGATGTAATGTGACACGCCCACGGAGAGCGCGCGCTATTCAAACGCAAATGGCTGAGGCAATCCTGTGAACGCCCCCATCAGCTCGAGAAAACACACAAGTTTATTTAGATCATTACCTGTTTACACCGTCTTGCAGCGCTGTGAGGAATAATACTAATGGAAAATGTCCCTCAGAAGTGCGGGTATATCGAGGAGCGAGCTGAGGAATACTAGTACGTTTTTTTCCTTCTCACGTGGGTTTCTGTTTATGAATGAATAAACGGCAGAGATGCGCGCTGTTTACCATAGCTGGCAAAGACAGTTTAAATTTAAATCGCGTGTGTGAATGAATGATGATGTTTTAGCAAACTGTATTGCTATACTGAGATGAGTAAAAATCGAAATGTAGGCTATTTGTTAGGGCTGGGCAAAAAAATCGATTTTTCGATTAATCGTTTTTTAAAATGTGGTCGATTCAAAAATCGATTCTCAAACGCCAAGAATCGATTTTTTTCCATCTTTATGTATTAGTTTTCCTCCACTGTTCATAGGCTTGCAAACTCAATTTTATAGCTAATGCTGTGAGATTTTATGGTAGTTTTATCTAAATCATAAAATAACCTCAATTAGTGCTGCACGTTTAATCATATCGCAATCGCTATGACAAGCCTATACGCAATTAGGCTATATGACCAAAATGCTGCCAAAATGCTGTCGTGACTGTGACAGAAAAACTTGCGATGATATCGTGCGTGCGCACAAGACAGCACAGAATAGAATTATCTTTCGCGCTTGAACGAAGAACACACACAATTATGCCAAAATGTATTTTTGTCGAGTATCTTTATAACATAAGAGCAGTCTTATGACGAACGTGAAGAGTTGTGCCTCGTGAGAGAATGAGTCCGCGTGTGAGTTCCGCGTCTCTGTCAACAGCGGCTGGTCTTAAAGGGACAGTACACTGTAGCCACTAATTATCTCTGTCATTTAAGTTAATCAAAGAACAAAGAGAACAGAGAAAAACACTCACTGCTCTTGAATAAAGAACTTTTGTAACTTTGATTAGTCAATATATAATTTATAATTAATGCAACACAGACTGTTTGATAATTTTATTCAATTTCTGTATGGCCTAGCTGTTAGACAGGAAGGGCACATATTATATTATATGCAACGTTTTTATATGTGGGTTTATGTGAGGATTGTTAACCTGTTTGATCAAGACATGCGACTGTTCTGACTTGTCCAATTTTCAGCATCAATTTTTCATCTTGCATCAAAATCCTGTCTATTCATTGTATGCATTTGAAATATAGAGTTGGGTTCTGTTTTAATGTACCCAAGTGTACCTAAAATAAAAAGAGTTTAATATACAGGTTTGTAGCTCTTAATTTCTTTTTATTAATTAAACACTTGAAAACTTTTTCTTTTTTTAATAAATATAGGATTTGTATTTAATATTCATTGAGTGAGTCGAATCGAAATTAATTTAGAATCGAAATTGGAAAAATCGAATCGAGAATCGAAATCGAATCGAGAATCGAAATCGAATCGAATTAGAGCTTGCGAATCGAAATCGAATCGAATTGTAACATCTGAATCGATACCCAGCCCTACTATTTGTATAAGCAACGTATTAAACTGCAAATTAACAATATGCCCTAATATTTCATGAAAACAACGTTACAGTCAGACGAAATATGAAAGACAACATTTTGTTTAGTAGATTTGGGTACAGTTTTTACTGTAGAATATACTGCCACATCAAATAAGCTTTTGTTTAGCAATTTCTATATATAAAATACTATTTTTGTCAAAAATAAAGTCATCAACTAAGATGTTAGCTGTTCCAATGTTGGCTATATTCAAACTAATGAATACATAGATAAAATGTAGGCCTATAATCATTTTTTTTACAAAGAAAGAGTACACTTGAAATATTGTTGAAATTGTAATTATTGTTGTAATTGTAACCGTTTTAATAAAATAGCAAAACATATTTACATGATAGATGTAAGCAAAATCTTAAATGGTCAATATAAGTCTTCTTCTAAATATATCTTTTGTCCTTGCATTGTGGCTCAGTCACTGTGTCACACCTGAGTGAATGGCTCATCATTATGCAGAGTGGGTGGGACATTGTATTCTAAGGTGTAAACCACTCCTTGTTCACGCCCCCCTCGCATATTGGCTTTCCAAGCAAAACCTGTTTTACATCAATTTAAATCAATGTATGGTTTTATGTGAACGATAAAGCAAGACTATTTTCACATAATTTTGAAGAAAAAACTATAGGCGACGACATCCATTAGTCAAAAGTCTTATTGCCACATATTTAGTATGTGTTTTGTGGCCTTATTTCAAAAACTTTAATTTTTAGTTTTTTCGATAACCACGCATAAACATTATTCTCTCAAAAATGAAAACATGTACATACATGTGGCTCACATATTATTGTAGTCCTGTTTGTGCTATATAGAGTGAATTTACACCTTTGCCATTAATATGTTTATAAGCAACTGAAAAAAGCACAAATGTCAGAGCATGTCAGAACACCTCCAGGGCCCAAAAAACCGCTCAGACTCCAGAGGGTTAATTAATGTGCATATTTGCTCTCTTTTTCTTCATAGTAAGCTGGCAGGGACGCAAAAAGGACATAGGTTATAGTATATAAAACTAGAAATTGAAATGCGTAATTGTAAATTGTAAGCATGCAAAAAAATCCTGTGCGCATGTGAATCGTTTCTTGAGGGCACGAAAAAAAAGTTTATTGTGTGCATGCAAGAGTGTATATATACACTACTGTGCAAAAGTCTTAGGCACTTTAGTATTTTCACCTCCAAACATTTTTTTTTATATATTATAGCCAGTTATTTATATATTTTGCTGTAGTGTTAGCTTACATTTCCAAACATTAATTGTAATAATCCAGTGAGATTTTTGTATGCACAAGGAGTGACAAGAGCCGGAATGATCTGATCTCACCATCATTGATTCTGTCTGTGATTACATGAAGAAACAGAAGAAAAAAAACTGAGACAGACTAAATCCAGAAGAACTGCAGCAATGTCTCCAAGATGCTTAAAGAAACCTTCCTGCAAAGATACAGTACTGTGAGACGTTTTAGGCACTTGTGTAAAAATGCTGTAAAGTGAGGATGCTTTCCAAAATAATGTCATAAATAGATTTTATTTATCAAGTATTTTCTATTAACTGAATCAAATCAATATTTGGTGTGACCACCCTTTGCACACTTGCACATTTTCAGGTAGCTTTGTAGGAAGGTTTCTTCAAGCGTCTTGGAGACGTTGCCACAGTTCTTCTGGATTTAGTCGTTTTTCTTCTGTTTCTTCATGTAATCTCAGATGGACTCGATGATGGTGAGATCAGATCTCTGTGTGGAGCACCGGCTGTTGTCAGACTCCTTATGCGTATAAAAATCTCACTGGATTATTACAATGGCAAAATAAAAGTTTGTTTCTCACAGTAAACTGCCATGCAGGCTAGAATTGCGAAACATTATTGGATAATTCTTATAATTTACATTTCTCTGGGCCAATCGGAATCTTAGCACTTTTACTCTTGGCCAATCGGAATCTTAACACTTGCGTCATAATCTAAGCACACACACACTAGGTGTGTTCGACATCGGCTGCGGCTGGATGTAACCGATCGGCGAGAGTAGCCGCGTGCAGGCGGGGAGGAGCTGCAAACGGAGACGTGAAGTCGGACACTTTCTGGTTCCCGTGGTGTTCGCGTACTTTACCACAGCTGAAGTGAAATAAATGTAATATTGGCCAAATAATACACAAATGTTTCAGAGACATTTTCATTCAATAGGCCTACTTTATGTACTGCTTCATACAGCGTCTGTTTGAACAAGAATAAAGTTCAACATAATTGCTACTATTAATGAAGTGGAGTCTATACGTTTTTTAATCAGTTTTAATTTGATAAACATGACACAATATAACATACGACATGAAAAGAGTGTTTACTGTTATAAAAAACTGATTTGTGAGCTTTAGAGGAACTAAAGGTGTTCGAATAAACACGAAACACACGTGATCGTTGTCATGCGGTGAATCCGGCCAATCGTGGGACAGCTGTGTCGTCATCAGCCCTCCTGCAGCCCAGTGCAGCCGCTCTTGAGAACCTGCGCTGGCTGAGTTCTCCGGCTACTCTCGAATCGCTCTCGTGGTACTTTGATGGCATACGTCACAGTCACGTGGCGTCGGCGCTGTATCAAGTCGGACAAATTTTCTAACCGGCATGCACTGCTTCAAGTCAGCCGCCGATCGGTCTGCGCAGAGCTGCATGAAGTCGAACAAGCCCCATGACACACACAGCGTCAACAACAGCTGAGCTCGCCATTTGCCTGGCTACCGTGCGAGTCTAATGGAAACTCACGCATGAATTTTCCCGCATTTAACTTGTTTTAGCACCCGCCAAAGTGAATTTTTGTCCTGCCAAAGTCTTATTTGATCGGTGAGTAATGTAGATGAACGGCTGCGTTTGTGACAGGGCGCATGTTTTAACTAAAAGAACGACCAGAGAGAGAGAGAGCCGGTCGCGCGCGCGCACTCTCTGTGTAAACGACTTCACCGTCTCCAAACTAGGCGCTGTGTTGCTCTCTCTCCCTCGCACATATTAATCAAAATAAATCGACACGGTGGTAAAAGGTCGGAAGACCAAAGTTTCGTGTGGAGCATTCGGAGATTTTTTTTTCCCTGAATTATACTGCTGGGTGTGAATTGTGCTAAATAAGTTTCCTTATCTTCTCTGGAAAGCGTTCCGGACATTCAGCTGACATAAAACAACACTTTAATTAAACGAAATAAAACTATACAGTGATGAAATGTTTTCTATGTTGACAACTTGACACAAATCTTGGATGTCCATGTCCTAACTGCTGGGATAATCACACAACGCGCACGACACGTCCAATTCGCGAACTAATAATGACTCCTTTGAACCGATTCATTTTAATGAATCGTTAAAACAACTGATCTTTCCAACAGTGAACTCAGGAGACGTCTGAATCGGTGTATAACTAATCAGTAACACTTTACAATAAGGTTCTATTTATTACATACATTATATAAAAAGTACAGTTTGCTAACTCAAGCTTAAACTTTAAAATAAATAAAACCACTTTTTTTTAAAAGCATTTAAAAAAAATTTCCACACAGTGCTATCAAGAATCGATAAGAGAATCGTTAAAGAATTGGATCGATAATCAGAATCGTCAGTGGCATTATTATTGATAAAATCTTATCAAATCTCATCCCTATGTGAAGACAGTAAAATTATAATCAAACATTAAAGAACATACATGTTTTTTAATATTTTTTTTTTAAGAGTAAAAAGATGCTAACATGAGGTCTTATTGTGTCACTGTCAGTCTTGTTACATCAGTGCAAAACTAGGGTATGCAGATTAATTATTATCATTATACATCATTCATCAGCATGCATTGATTAATCCCATGGCATGTATATAAAAAAAAAAGTTAGACTTCTTCTCGAACGTAACCTCTGTCTATAGTAATCCAGACGAGCAGCATAGATGTGTTCTAAACGTCTTCTTCTGACCCCAATATAGGATCGCTAAGCCAGGAGAAACATTTGCAGAAAGACGATGTAGTCCGCCATTGTAATTGTTATGCTTGAATTTGGCGCAAGCGTTTCTAGGAAAGCTAAGAAGTTGGCAACGTACACAGTGATGCAACGACGTCGTTCCCTGTGCTCTCTAGTCAGTGGAAAAACAAACAGGTTCTGAGATGGTTCGCAAGTTGAACCAACTTTGAACCAGCACCAGTTCCGAACCAGTTCTTTTTTGGTGGAAAAGGGGCAATGGAGGTTTTTAGAAGCATTCATCAAAAGGTTATACTGCTGTTGTATCGCTGTGGTAATTTTAACCAGACTCTTCACATCCTCATCCTTTGAAAGGGTTTACAAAGAGAATTTGCTTTTGCAGAGCAGAAAACAACATCTTCTCAACATACACAACACGGACCCGCTACAGTGTTTGCGGGCGGACAACATAAAACATAGGTGGGCATTAGGCAAATGTGTTACCCAGTAATGTGTAGCCGTCACGGAAGTAAGATTCAAATTCATGACGACTCGTTTAGGTTTTTTTCAGACTTCAGAGTCGATTCTTTCTTTTGAGAAACAACAACTTTATTTATTGCGTGCTCTTTCATTTTCATAACTTTGCAGAAAGCTGCATTACACATTGCATGAAAGGGAATATTCGAAAAAGCATAATGGGGCACTTTAAATATGGTCTGAAAATCTACAGAGAGGTTTGGAAATTTGAGTCTGGAAAAGTATGGAATTTTGAAATGGAATATGTGTAGGAACCCTGAGAATCGCAGGACTACAAAATGAGACATCAAGCATATAGTAAAAGATTTAGACTCTGAATGACATCAGTGAATCAGGTCACTACATGCTGCTGATGTCATCATCAAAACATATTGTGAGCAGGACGTTTACTCTACAGTAATACATGTGCTTTATAAACACAACGTTGGAACAGTCAGAGAAAAACTATCATCAAAAAATGAAAAGGGTTAAGAGCCCAACTAAAGCAAACACCGACCACCATAATGGTGACTTGAAATGAAAAATTCCATAAAACATTACCGTCTAAACTTCTGATGAATCTCAAGTAGATGTAAGACAGAAATAAAGTCAAACTGGTCATATTAAATGCAATAATGTGTAATGGCACAAAGTCAGTTGTAGTTCTTGTGTTTCTCTTTTTTCTGTTATTGTTTTTTCTCTTTCCTTCAATGATTCTGCTTATTAACATTCGGTGTCACCACTAATGACCAATCACTTAATTAATCACTAAATTATCTCATTAACTTCAACACTGCTTCAGTGTTCATTTTAACACCCTGTAGTGTGGACACATATGTACGCTGAGGAGTGTTAATTTAACACTGGGGATTTTGCTCTGAACGCACACGACCGCCCACACTGCATTTTCTGCTGCGCGCACCTTCAAGCTCGTGCGGACGCGTCGAGTATAAACCTAGCTTAACACTTATGGTGAAATTTTACGTATTACAAGTTTTGATACCATATTAAAGCTGGTTTCAAACCCTTTCCAAATCTGTTTTTATTTCTTTCATTGTTTGTCAGTAACAAAAGTTATGGTTATCTGAAGTCGGCTGATCGCTATGATTTTCAGGAACAGAATTTTGAGAAAAACAGATTTAATTAACTGTCACGTCCTGCTAGCGGGATGATTGGCGCTTTTTTTTTTTTTTTTTGCCTTTTTTTCATATCACATATTTTAGTAATCATCATAGATTAGGTATCATTCAAAAGCTTACGAACTCAAAATTCATTCTGTGAAAACTGTTTTGAAATTGGACGATTGAGAGGCTACTTTCAGACTCCATTATTCTCTTGTGCTCCGCTCCGCATCTCACGATAACGTTGGATTAAAAAAAACTTGCGTGCCGTTGTAGTTTACACAGGACTGGCAGGAAATGCACATTGATATACCTTTATTCTAGATGTTATGTGGTTTATTTTGATAGGTGAACTGTCTTTGTAGTGTTAAGAGAAGGAGAGCTGTGGGCGAAAATAAATAAATAAATAAATATATATTCGCCCACAGCTCTCCTTCTCTTAACACTTCTCTTATATATTTTATATATATATATATATATATATATATATATATATATATATATATATATATATATATATATATATATTTATTTATTTTTTTACCTCCGTCAACATGCGTGTTCTTAAAGAGAAAGATTCAGCTTTTCAGCTTGCCACTATAAATCGCTATTTTTCTGCACTAAACTAGTTAATTTTGCCAAGATATATTCAGAGAGGATATAGACAGGGTCAATTTTCACAAAATCAGAACCCCGAAGGCATTTTGTGATTATTTATATTTTACAACATTTCTAGGGGTATTAAGGGGTGCTGAATCCAAATCTGCTGTATATGAAGCTCAAAAATGTCCCAAAATGCCTCAAAATTGAGAAATTCAAAATGGCCGCCACCACCAGGCTTAAATCTATTTTTCAGTATATATTTTTGACTAAACAAGGTTCAAACATGAAATAAATGTGCTTTTGTAAGTTTTCCTACATGGGCAATTCAATGCCATATTCAGATTTGAGATGTAATGTGAAGAACCTGCTTAGATATTGCAAAAATAGTTGTTTTTAACTGTGAACTATTATTAACTAATTCATAATTAAGTTATTATTATTAATATTATCAGGCTACTTTTACTTAGTTTGTATTTTGTTTTGAGGTCAAATGTGCTGTAATGCACTCCCCCACTTTTGCCCTCCCTAATATCACCCCACCCCTCCCCCGATCTTAGCCTTTCTCACACTTCTCAGAACGGCTGATCGGAAACATAAGACAGCTAACAGGTAAAGTCATGTCCAGTGTATATTTTCATAATGTGACATGTTTTCATAAACATCCCAAGGGGATCAATAACGTTTCTATCTATATATCTATCTATCTATGTAGTTTAAATAATTGCAGTATATATTTTAGCATTTTTGATCACTAAAAGAAGCCTATTAGTGCGATTAGCTAGATGACATCAAAGTCCGTAAACTTAACACACTTGCTTTTACACTGACTGATTGGAGGAAAAACTTTACATTTATTTCATTTAAAGGTGCTCTAAGTGATGTTTGGGTGACGTCACTTCTTGTTGACGCTTAAAGTATAGGCCTTATTCGCAAACACCGGAAGTAGCTAACCGCGGCCATATTGTTGACATGACATCTGTCCTGCCCCTAGCCGCACGCAGATTTGAGTTGAGGGGAGCAGTAGCCTAATGGCTTCATCTCTTCGGTATCAAGAGAAGATAAGCTTGATTGGTGTGGACTAGACATGTGCCGGTATTCAATAATGCGATAAATCGCGGTAATGAATAAGCACGATATTGTTATCGTGGGCACTTCAAAATACCGTGAAAAATAATAGATCAGAATTTTTTATTTATAGATCACGCATTAACTTATTTTCCATCAACCGCTTAAACAAACACTGCGTATATGCTGCGCAAAACACGTGCGCACTCTGATGTAAACAATCCCCACATGTAGAAGCACTGTGTGCATGCGGCGCCGTGCGCACTCTAGTCTAATGTAATGAATCCTCACATGGAGAAGAAGCATGGCGGAAGGAGGAACGCTGCCGACGATTTATCCCCCTTCTAAAAGCAGGGCTGTCAACTCTACGCATTCAGCGTGAGACGCAATTTACACTTTTCACACGCTCTCGTGCCACACATCCATTTTCTCACGCAGAGAAAAATCGCGGAGCAGAGAGGACACTGACACCGACAGACTAGACAGAGCAGGTTACTTTTGATATGAAAACAATTCTCAGCTCTTAGGTTCTGTCACTTTTATTACGAAATTCAGACAATAAATACCATTTTGGCGCTTGTAAATGTGACGTGACCGATCGCTGTTGCGCCTCAGTTCAAGTAAACCGATCATCTGTTAGTTTTTATTTAAAGATACAGTACATCTTACCAAAAGGTGTATTTATGCCTCATACATAATATCGATCAATCAGTGTTTTTCAACCACGGAAAGAGGTCAATAAAGCTGCAGGTGAACAATTATGTCACAGAACGTTACATTTACCTCAGGAAAGCCATTTAATGACCAACACGTTAGTTGACTAGAAAAAATAGCTATAGAGAGGAGTATTTTGCTAAATATGTGCACTATTACATTTGTATTATATTTTTACTTGTGTCATAATTGTTATTATAATGAAAACCAAATTATATTTCATTTCATTTCATTTTTAACCTTTATAATACCAACTGACAGGGTTCTCGATCTGTATGTGTACAGCATTATGTGAGATATATTTTTTCTTGAGAAAAATTAACATGTAGGCTATCTACTGTAGCCTACCTTTAGAATATTTATCCAAAGAGTCAATATTGAATCAAGATTGAAATCTAATCACAAGAATTGAATTGAAATCCATCCGTTTCTCTTGAGCAATTAAAATATCGTGATAATACCGTATACCGTGATAAAAGCTCAATCAATTAATCGCAGCACGAAAATTTGATACCGGCACATGCCTAGTGTGGACCCATATCAAATAGACCCAATAGTCTTATGTAAAGAAAGATCCGTCCTTATTGCCAGCCGTAACTTATGCTGCCAACTCTCACGCATTCACCGTGAGACACACGCAATTGACACTTTTCACACGCTCTCACGCCCCACATACATTTTCTCACGCACAGAAAAAACGCGAAGCAAAGAGGACACGGAGACCGACAGACTAGACAGGGCAGGTTACTTATGATAATAAAAAAATCTCAGCTCTCAGATTCTGTCATTTTTATTATGAAATTCAAACAATAAACACAGTTTTGGCGCTTGTAAATGTGAGACGACAGATGCCTAGCGGCACATGAACCGATCATCTCTAGCTAGTAAATAAACACGAATGAACAATGTTGAAAGATACAGTACAACTTACCGAAATGTATATTCCTCATACATAATATCGACCAATCAATCAAACAAAGGGGTCAATAAAACAGTTGGAGAACAATTATGTCACATAACATTTAACTCAGGAAAGCCATTTGATGACCATAATATAGGCTATAGCACGTTAGTTGGCTAGAAAAAAAGAGCTATAGAGAGTATTTAGCTAAGTATGTGTACTATATTACATATTTATTATATTTTTACTTATATCATTAAATAAAGTTGTTATTATAATTAAAAAAAACGCATTATATCTCTCTCTGTATGTTTACAGCATTAGGTGAGTTGTTTTTTTCTTGAGAAAAATTAACGCCTATCTTGTGTAGCCTACCTAATATTTATCCAAATGAGTCAATATTAAATCAAATCACAATAATTGAATTGAATTTAAATAATAAAAAAAAGCGTAACGTTAGCTTACCAGAAATTGTACCATGTAAACATTGCAACATGTTGTCACTAAACCTAAAAAAATTCAGTTTAGTTACTAAAATGTTTTGACAATCACAATACACTTATTGTCATGCAATATTTTTTTTTTACATCCCCCCCAATCCCCCCTAACATGTGGTAAAATGATGGGAACAGACTTTGCTGTGGGGAGTTAGCTGAAAGTTTAGCCTATATTTATCCTAGCTAGCCACAAGTCTCTCCTGCGCTGGCTCAACTCCTCTGTTTCCTTCCCTTCACGTTTTCTGACAGTCGGTATCGCATAAAAACTAACTCCGGGGTTCTTATTGCTGTTGTTAGAACAGCCGTGTATTACATAACACACCATCGCGCTGTTTAAAAAAAATATATACAGCGATAATGCCATGGATAATACCGACGCTGCCTCGCTTGTCAATTGACAGATTGACAGTTGCCGTGGTTTCTATGTCAACAACATGGCCGCCGCGAACATTGATGACGTAGATCGAATGAGAACTATTGTCAAGCTAGACCCTCCCTCCTCCTCATCCGCACACTCACTCCCCAAACCCCACCCCAAATCCTTCTTGTCGGTTATTGGCTGGAACAGTTTGTTGTTTTTCATGGTGCGGGTGAGCCCAGTTTGTTTTTGTTGCCGTTTGTGGAGAAATTTCATTTCTTGTATGAGATGCAGTTTTTCTTTCTGATCTTGTTGGCAAAAGATACACTGCTTCCAATCTATTGGAGGTATTTTGCTCCGTAGAGTAACATTTTGCAGAGTTGGGGTGGATGCAGATGAACTTCGTTTGGTATCTATTGGTAACTTGGGCCACGGAGGTATTGTAGGTGGGCCGTGGGAGGCCTTTCAATAGAAAAAAAAATAATAATCATGAAGGATTACTAAAAGGGATTGAATGGTTCAAGTAGAACAATACCCAACGAGATTTACATTTAAATAAATTAAAGGTGCTCTAAGCGATGTCACGCGTTTTTTAGGCCAAAACATTTTTTGTCACATACAGCAAACATCTCCTCACTATCCGTAGCTACCTGTCCCCTGAACACACTGTAAAAAAACGTGGTCTCTGCAGACACCACAGGCTCCACAAACAGCAACAAAAACAAACTGGGCTAACCCGCACCACGAAACATAACAAACTGTTCCAGCCAATAACTGACAAGAAGGATTTGGGGTGGGGTTTGGGGAGTGTTATGGCAGTTTAATTCACTAAACAATCATCTTTGGCGTAAGAGACAGTCTGGAATCAAATGATCATTAAAAAGTAATTTATTATCTTGCAAGAGGCCCAATTGCCACACAGAGGTAGTCAGTACAGTCTGTGAAACAAGTGCGACCAGAAGGGAGGGGCAGGCCAGTCTTTATACTCTGTTATTGTTATCTTCCAAGGTTCTTTAAACTCCAGAGATGGATAAGACACCACCAGTGATCCTATTATACTGAACTTTAGTTTAGCTTAACTTACAGCCTGCAAGTCCTAAATTGGACAGCCCTTTGACCTTAGGGGTCAGGGCTTCAGCCTTCAAAGCTCTCCCCCTCTTTCTCCTGCCTCACAGAAGTTCCACATCAATCATTATATCACATAGTCAGCAACACACATAGTAGTCAATCTAGTGTATGTTAATGAAAATCAAAGTAAGTAATGAAAATCAAAAATCTCCCATTACACTCCTCCCTTTTTATCATTCATTGATAATTGTTTCATCAAAAACACTCACACAGTACTAATAATCATAATGAAACGTACCAAGTTCAAGTCTTACATCACACTTATACTTCTCATTTCTGAATTTCATATAACTGATCATACTCTTAAACTTAGTAGACAAAAAGATTAAAATTAAAACTATTAGGCAAAACCATTAGAATTAAAACTAGTTTGAAAAAAGATTAAAATGAAATAAGCTCAGGCTATTTTTTCAGGGATAGACCCTTAATTTTACAGCAAGCAGATAAAGGTTTATTCTGGAACCGGGCTAGACGAACGAGCTCTGTCATTGCATCCCCAACACTATAGGTCGGACCCTCAGTCATTACAGTATAAACAAGAAAAAGTTGGATTAATATTTAGTAGGAAAACAAAACATGCTATAAAAACACAGATAAAGTAGATAGGAAAACTCCTCATATTCAAACCCTGTCCTTGTATGCCATCTCGTAACACGGATGGCTACTGCTTTTAACCCTCTTTACATATCATCATCGTTCCAAAAAATAAAAACATCAGAAAAATTCAACAAAAATGAAATAAGAAAAATAAAAACAGAAACAGAAACATAAAGAAAACATTCATTTACCACATGTTACTATAGCTTCCGCTATAGTATCAAAGTCACATTTTGTTCACCAGTTTCATCATCAGAATGTACTGTCATTTTCGCCAATTGAACATTCATTCCCGCACTCATATTCACCCATGAATAACAAAATTATCAGAATAACACATACAATCATAACCTATACATTCAGCCTTTTCCATTAATCCACGCCCATCCACATATTTCCTAACCATTTTTGTTAACTTTTAATTAAATCGGGCAATGGTTTTACTTAGTAAGCTCTATTTAATACCCTATTTAATAAAATCTAACCATAAGAGTCATCACTAAATAGATTTTCTACTTTCCCTGAAAACATTTGCACCAATCAAATCATTAGACCCATATCAATACTAAGCCCTAGTTTGATTTAATCAAATAAAATCATCAAAATCATCACAAAACAAATTATTCTTCTAAACTTAAACCATTAGTTGGTCCACATCCTCCTCCAGGTGTGTTGATCATCTCGTTCGCCCCATGGACATTCCGTCTTCACCAATATGACACTTTGCGTGCCGTTGCAATGGGCTTTCCCTCGCTGGCAAGGGAGGTACGTTACTAGCACGTCCTTGATCCCTCACTGCCCTCCGCGTCGGCGCGTGGGGTTGCTGAGGTTGGTTGGTGTAGTCTAAGGTGAGAGGGGTGGACCCAGGTGTCACCCTCTCCAACCACTTTCTGATCATTACAAGATTTTCCCTCAGATCCCGACCGCACCTCCACTGGAATGAACCATTTCCTGCCTTCTGTCACCTTTGAATGCAGACCCTAGCTATTTTGTTATTGACCGCTTGTCTAGCCGGTCGTCCCTTTTGGTGTGACCTGTTGAATCAACAGCCTGAAACATATTGTCACCCGATAATTTTGCTCACTGAATAGCACTCAGGGTCCTTGTTTTACCTGAAAAACACTCAACCCACTTTGCTCATGTCAACAAAACAATATTTCTACATTTGGAACAGAATCAGTTCTGTTCGACACAATCCATCCTGACATTCTGCCCTATATCAAAAGTCTGCATGCTCTGTAAAGAAAAACAAATGTCGAGGTTACTGTCAGATAGTAAAGTACGTAGTTTCTTTTGTCTGCGGTGCTGCCGCGGCCTTCGCTGCCGCATCTGCCCTGGCGTTCCCTGTTCAAACAGTCCCTGTTATTAGCACACACATACAACACTCTTGTTAGGGAGAAGAATGACCTCAGTTAAACCCAGTGTCCTCCCAACATTTATTGTCCCACCTGTGCGATTGCATTCAGCAAATGTGAACCCCTTGGTATGGCAATTGTTACCATCCCCCTTTTGATGCATGATCCACCATTACATTCTTCACTCCAAGCCACAATCTCATCTTCTTATCGAAGTATCTGAAGGACAGCGGCCCTCAGTTTCACCGCATATCCTGCCTTTCAGGCCTGTTGTTTGGTCTCTTAAGTCAGTCATCAACAAACATTTTCCAATGTCAAAGTCATCAATTGTTTCTATCAGGTCAGGTCGTGGTGTACAGACTTGGTCAGTATCAGTCAAACAACATTCTCCTTCTTTGTTCAGTTCACAATATTCATAAATGTGAGGGGCTCTCTGGATAAGTTGATATTGCCTTCGCCAATGTGTCACCTTTGTCGTTGCCATCAAATCTGTACCATTTTCTCAACTCATAATGGATGACAATCTGCAACTTCACAATTCAGATTTACATAAATACTTAAACTGATCCAGAAAGTAATTCAAATCAACACCATAAATGTCAAAAATAATTACTGCCAGACAGAGCTTGATGACTAATCACCTTAAAGCTTGCCCCGAGTTCTGTATTGTCTTTTCATCAGATTTTTGGCTTCTTTAAAATTTGTCATTTGCCTTAACCCATCTGTCATGATAAAACTCATTCCAGATGTTAATGACACAATATACACACTATTCAGACGGAATAGATCCCCTAAACAAACACATACCAAACATGAATTAACACTCATAAAACATACAATGCTGTCACCGCCAAACAAACACACACGCATACCTGACTATGAACCGCTCATATTCTCATATTCATATCTTTTGGTGTTTACTCTAAACATATTTAAATTTTAAATAAGATTTTAAACTTCTCATTTTCCTGTAGCTTTGATCTAATTTTACATGGTCTCTTAACCAGTTTCAAAGCACGTCTGTTCATTATTCATTTTCTCTTAGAAAAGTCAGCTGGGTTGTTCTTGTTCATTATCATTATTTTGCTTCAGCTTGCTTTATCAGGCCGATAACAGAAAGACAGACAGAGTACCCTTCCTCCACTCAGCAGTCTCTCTCACTATAAACAAATAATCTTTTCAACAGCCCCCTAAGACTGTAACTAAATAAATCATAGTCTAGAACCCTTAATAGTTCACAAATTTTAAAATACAAATGTTTAACTCAAATTAGTACCATTACAACAATCTAAAATACATTATGCTATGAGCATTTCTAAGGTTATCTTTAGTTTAAATACTCAATTCACCTAACCTTTGTTATCCAGAAATTTCTCTTAACTCATCACAAGCTGTCTTCCTCTTTAGCCACCAACATGTCTAATGACCTTCAGTAGTTAAAACTATCTTACAGACATATTATTTCAATATCAACACCCTTGCCCATAAGGCAACCAGCATCATGTTCCTGACATAAATTAAGTTTTGTTACTGTCTCCACAACAAATAATGACAGTCCCCTCATGGTCTCAGCTGGCTCTTGAAAGCCCATTCCCATTAGCTCTTAATCTATAATTTTCTTCTCTTCAGGGTGTTGTCCCCTGGCATAGTTGCAGACACTTGTCATAATGAAAAACAAGCCATACAATAAATGCGGTTTTTCTGGTGAGTGGTATATAGAGGAACTCACATTTTCTGGGTCAGGCGTGCCGTAACTCCTCACAGCCCATCCGTCCTCTCAGTGATCTGCTGATGCTGCTGGCCTCACAGTCACCTGCTCAACTCTAATACCTTTCTCACATAAAAACACCTCCCCATTATGGAGATGCCCAGTGTTTGTGGCGTGACTTCCCCTGTCTTAGGTTGACCTTTGGCCAAAAGATCTTACCCGTCTTTGGGGTAAGCACTTCGAACACACTTGGTTACCGCTCTTTCCCATCACGAAATCAGTTTTCCCCAACAGACTCAGTTGTTTTCTGGAGCTTAGGAAAGGCACATTCAAGAGTCACCAGAGCACTCTGGACTGCCTAATAGTGTTAACACAGGGAGACAGGTTAGTAACAACAGTATTTAATCACAAAAATCTGGTAAATCTGTCCGAATCAGCAAAATCTCAGTGAATTTTAATCACATCCGTCTATTCAGTGTACTGTTACATCTGTAGCCGGAGCCATCAGCCCTGTTTCATGGTGGAGGCTAAAATCAGACAAAGACGTTACTGGTCCTGAATTAAACTAGTCAAAAACGTCCCTTCTATCGTTTAGGACTTCTTTAAAGTCATTAAGTTTTACTTTTGAAACATTTACCCTTTAAATGTATGACATGCCTGTAGCATAATTTCTTTTAACATCCCCATATCTATGGTCTTCAACTAAAACACTGTGCCTTACTATAAATAGCCTATTATCATTTATGACACAGGCCCAGATAACAGCTTTTAGCTGACATTGAATGAGAGAGAGACCCTGAAGCATTTAGGACTGGTACACTGCACTCTCATAAATTTCTAAAATCAAACTTTATCTACCATCTTTTAACTCTAGCCCAGCATAAGGCATCTTTGCCAGAAATGACATGCGTTTTCAAATAAACATAATTCTTATATTTGTCTTTTGCCCACATCAGGGAATTTAGACATTACAAATTTCCACTCAGATTGTGTCTCTGTCGCACTGGCCATTTCAGCCACAGCACACACCAGATTCAGATAAGCAAACTGTTTCAGCCAATCACAAGCTTATCTTTTTAAAGCAAAACATCAGCTCCTAGTTCTTTCATGGTCAACACTATTCCTCCACGTTCACGTTCAAACAATCTGTTTGTTTAATCAGATGCATTTCTACACATTTTACATTTAGCAACTCATATTTTGTCATTATCTGTAATTTTACATCAACCTGTATTCCTCAATTCAGCAGCTCTTTCCTTCAAAAGGATTCCCGACTTAAATCTTTCAACCTTCTTTTAACCTTCAATCTTCTTACGACTTCCATCTATCAACTTTCCTTTAACTTTCTTTTCTACCTCACTTACTCGTACGTTCTTTTCACTTTCTTTAACACTGCGTTCACATTCTTAGTTCTTTCTCAGACTACTTTCAAACACACATTAAAGCTGCCGTCGGCAACATTTTTTTGATCATATTCAGTGAAATTGACACTATAATCCGACAGAACAACATAAATAAGGTGGTTTTAGAAAAAAACCCGAGCTTCTAACTCCACCTGGAGCGTGTTATTTGTTTTGCAAAAATCCAGCGCTCCCGCTTCATCAGGTCCAATCAGCGCAGGGGGGTGTGAGATCTGACTGTCAATCACAGGTCGTGCACACGCCACAGATCCCCCTCACTCGCACACGTTAATATCACATGCACACGCCACGCCTGAAGTTCGCCTGGAGATTGCATGAAGCGTGATGGCGGAGAGAAAATCTACTAACAAGCTTCCAATTCCTCGGTTATCTATGGATAGATTAGCCAGGGCAGCCTACCTCCGAGTCCATGGTGTTGATAGATGCTGAAGAGACGGACGCGTTCACAGAAAATCAGGTACACACGCACAGTGACGCACTGACGAGCACGACCTCGATGGGAGGGTGCTCGCTGGTAGTGGGGAGGGGCATGAGAGTTGTAAACATTCAAAATTTTGGCTAATCGACCCAATCTGCCAGACTTGCCGACGGCAGCTTTAATACATTTACAATTATGGGCTAAATGGCCCTGCTGACCACAATTAAAACACTCTCTTTGCCTATAGTTTGATCATTGAGCTTGCAAACGGCTCCAACTTACTGCACACCCTTGAAGCAGTGTGTCCCGATCAGGAATGTAAACAGAGCCACTGATAAGCAGTTCTCTGTATTATTTTACAGTCCACCAGTGGCGGATTCAATCACAATAGCCAAATCATAATCTTCATCATTATTATTGGCCGCACTTTAATTTCATAAGTTGCAAACAAAAATCACTCAACATTTACTTGCTTTTTTTTTTTTTTTTTTTTGGAAGCAATACAAGGCTAAAAATGAACAATTTTCAGTTTCTTTCTTTTCTTTAGCCAGTCAAGTTGTTGTTTAAATTTCCAAACACAATCAAAACCCTGACTACCATTTACTTAATAATTTCTCCACATTTCTTTGAAGTGAGCTTCAGAGCACAGCTGCTTACAGCGTTTGCTCTCTTCTGTCCTCTATCAAATGGTTAGTCTGCATATTCAACTTAATGTTATCATTATTTTTCTCAGTCCCACTTATCTCTGCTGTTTCACAAAAAAACAAAATATCATATTACTCGTATCTCAATCCCTAAAATGCACAGACAGCCATTATAGCTGCCTCCTCCTTCAACTCTTGTTACGAAAATTCTCTAGACATCATTATTTTACCAATAAAATATATAATTGTTCCCCATTCTGCTTAATAAACCTTTTTTCATTCCTCATCTTTATATCACTTAATTTGACTTGCATGCATTTTGCCCATAATTTTCTTCATTGCACAGTATACCGGTGTGCAGTATTTACTATTAGATGTCCCCATAATGGCTGTTATTTTCCTTCTTTCACTATTGCATGTGGATTTTACTTCAGCGCGCTTACTCTAATTTTCACCCGAAATCAGGAAAGGTTGGAATTAATCTCTGCATACTCTCAATTGACTCCCTGGAAGTGTTCCAGTGATCAATTATTTCAGCTCCTATTAATCTCACAATAACGAGTACTCGGCTTCGGTCTGGACAATCGCTCGACCTGCCTAGGTCTCAATTTCCTCGCCCTTTTTAAAAGCCTCCCTTTCCTCGTACCACAGCTCTAGCTTCAGTTCTTAAACACAGCCATTATGGTTCACCCACAAAATTTTCTTTTCAAAATCCCCAAATGAAAAATAAATTTGCTGTCTCTTACCCAAGATTTTCTGTTGCCACCTGGATTCTTTCTGATTCCAGTGGAGTTCCTCCTGGCCCTGATAGCAGTTGGCTCTTCTCTCTCAATTCTGCGAGGTAAGACTAAAGCCTGGTGCTTCAGGATGATCAGTCGTCAATCCGCTTTACTCAGGGCCAGAAGAAACCGCCATGGAATCCCACTTCTGACACCAACTGTTATGGCAGTTTAATTCACTAAACAATCATCTTTGGCGTAAGAGACAGTCTGGAATCAAATGATCATTAAAAAGTAATTTATTATCTTGCAAGAGGCCCAATTGCCACACAGAGGTAGTCAGTACAGTCTGTGAAACAAGTGCGACCAGAAGGGAGGGGCAGGCCAGTCTTTATACTCTGTTATTGTTATCTTCCAAGGTTCTTTAAACTCCAGAGATGGATAAGACACCACCAGTGATCCTATTATACTGAACTTTAGTTTAGCTTAACTTACAGCCTGCAAGTCCTAAATTGGACAGCCCTTTGACCTTAGGGGTCAGGGCTTCAGCCTTCAAAGCTCTCCCCCTCTTTCTCCTGCCTCACAGAAGTTCCACATCAATCATTATATCACATAGTCAGCAACACACATAGTAGTCAATCTAGTGTATGTTAATGAAAATCAAAGTAAGTAATGAAAATCAAAAATCTCCCATTACAGGAGTTAGTGTGCGGATGAGGAGGAGGGAGGGTCTAGCTAGCCTCCGTTTTGTTTGACAATACTTTAAGCATCAACAAGAAGTGACGTCACCCAAACATCACTTAGAGCACCTTTAAATGAAATAAATGTAAAGTTTTTCCTCCAATCAGTCAGTGTAAAAGCAAGTGTGTTAAGTTTACGGACTTTGATGTCATCTAGCTAATCGCACTAATAGGCTTCTTTTAGTGATCAAAAATGCTAAAATATATACTGCAATTATTTAAACTACATAGATAGATAGATATATAGATAGAAACGTTATTGATCCCCTTGGGATGTTTATGAAAACATGTCACATTATGAAAATATACACTGGACATGACTTTACCTGTTAGCTGTCTTATGTTTCCGATCAGCCGTTCTGAGAAGTGTGAGAAAGGCTAAGATCGGGGGAGGGGTGGGGTGATATTGGGGAGGGCAAAAGTGGGGGAGTGCATTACAGCACATTTGACACATTTGACCTCAAAACAAAATACAAACTAAGTAAAAGTAGCCTGATAATATTAATAATAATAACTTAATTATTAATTAGTTAATAATAGTTCATAGTTAAAAACAACTATTTTTGCAATATCTAAGCAGGTTCTTCACATTACATCTCAAATCTGAATATGGCATTGAATTGCCCATGTAGGAAAACTTACAAAAGCACATTTATTTCATGTTTGAACCTTGTTTAGTCAAAAAGATATACTGAAAAATAGATTTAAGCCTGGTGGTGGCGGCCATTTTGAATTTCTCAATTTTGAGGCATTTTGGGACATTTTTGAGCTTCATATACAGCAGATTTGGATTCTCTTCTTTAGTGCTGCCTAACGGCGTGTGCGACTTCACGATGATATTGGTCCCGGTCTAGCACGGCGTGTAGAGTTTGTGCTGTTGTTAATTGTAGCCATGTTTTGATGTTACTGAGCCATGTCGTTTTTGGCCGTCCTGGTCGTTTTTTTCCTTCGATTTTTCCTTGCAGGATTTGCTTTAATAGCTGGTATTTGTGGTCGTTTCGGGCAATGTGGCCTAAGTAGTGACACTTCCTGCTAATGATGGTCTTCAGCAGTTGCCTGTCAGTGCCCATGTCTTGCAGAACTTGTGTATTGGTGGTTTTGGCTGTCCATGGGATTTTCAGCATTCTTCGATACAGCCACATTTCGAAAGCTTCGAGCCTTTTTGTTGCTGTTGTTGTCAGTGTCCACGTCTCTACTCCGTACAGCAAAATTGACCAGATGTAGCATTTCAGTGTGCGCAGTTTCAGTGATGTACTCAAGTTGCGGCCTGAGAGGAGTGTTTTCCATTTAATAAATGCTTGCCTTGCTTGTTCAATTCTGCTCTTGATTTCGACTTCATGGTTCAACTGATCGTCAATGATTACACCAAGGTATTTAAATCGGTGTACTTGTTCCAATTTTTTGCTGCCCAGCTTGATTGTTGTTTCGCTTGTAGTTCGGCTGACCTTCATAACCTTTGTTTTCTTTTTGTTAATTCGTAAGCCCCATATTTGACTCTCTGCGGCAACTTCATCCAAGATTTGTTGTAGGTCTTGTTCCGAATCGGCCAGCAGTGCAGTGTCGTCGGCATATCTGATGTTGTTGATGTACTGTCCATTGACTTTAATACCAATGTTTTTGTCTGCTAGTGTTCGATCAAAAATCTGCTCCGAGTAGATGTTGAAAAGGATCGGTGACAGTGGGCAGCCTTGTCGTACACCTTTTTGTATTGGTGTTGGGTCTGTCAGTTCGTTGTCATATCGGAGTTGGGCTGTTTGCTTCCAATAAAGAGCAATGATGAAGTTGGTGTCGTTTTTATCTAGTCCCAGTTGTTTTAATAGAGCTGCTAGTCGGTCGTGGTCTACTGAGTCAAAGGCTTTCTCGTAATCTATGAAGCAGATGTACACTTCTTTCTGATGTTCGTAGCATCGCTGTAGTAGTATCTGTAGACAGAAGATTGCTTCTCTCGTGCCTAGTCCTTTGCGGAAGCCAAACTGTGTGTTCTTCAATGCATTTTCGCATGTGGAGCGTATGCGCTGTTGGATCACCTTCAGGAAGACTTTCAGCACGTGGCTCATCAAGCTTATCAGTCTGTAGTCTTCGCATTTCCGGCTTGTTGCTTTCTTTGGTATGGCCACAAAGATGGATTGTAGCCAGTCAGATGGAATTTTGTTACCGTTGTATATTTGATTGTACCAGTCAGTCAGTTGACGTATGTTGTTGCTGTTTAATAGTTTGAGCCAAACTATTGATTTGGATTCAGCACCCCTTAACCCTTTATGACCTACCATAGAACAGTTCTGCCAGAGTATATCTTTGTATTTTTACATGCTGTGCTGTCATTCTTTTGAGCATTTTCATATGCCATACATCAAAATAATCCTTACTTTCCCAATTTGAAGGCTATATTTGTAATAAATCAATAGTAACTAGATAAATATCTCAAAAGTGCAATAAAAAATAAAAATTAAAAAAAATCATATTTTTTTTCTACATGTTTTATTCAATACAGAAATTTGATAAATGCCAACCTCAAACTTGTCAATGTGAAAAACGTGCATAAAAAGATTTTAAACTATACAGAATTGATTTGAACTGTTTACATAAATTAGTTTCTAAGATACACTCATTTATAGGTCTGTACAAATTGCGTAATATGCGTTTACAAATACAAAAGAAAAACAAACAAAAAACACAAAAATGCATTGCACATCATTTCTTTCTTTGGCTGCATACCTGGCTTTCTTCCTGATAAAACAATTTAAAACTATACAGAATTTATTTGAACTGTTTACATAAATTAGTTTCTAAGATACACTCATTTGAGTCTGTACAAATTGCGTAATATGCGTTTACAAAAAAAAAAGAAAAAAAACACAAAAATGCACTGCACGTCATTTCTTTCTTTGGCTGCACACCTGTCTTTCTTCCTGGGACGGATCTATTCCTTCAAGAAAGTCGGCTTCGTCCTTGAAACGGAATCTGGAGCCGATGAGCAGACTGAGAGTTCATCTTCATCGGACGCAATTAGTATTGCCAAAACATCCGCGTCCATGTACTTTCGTTTAGACTATGTTACGTGCGCGCGCGCGTGTGTGTGTGTGTGTGTGTGAATGTGCTTGCATTTGTAAAAGTGTATTTGTGAGTGTGTAAAGGAGAAATAAATGATAAAATGAAGCAATGATAAAAAGACAATAACGAAAAGAAAGAAACATACCAGTACAGCAAATGGGAGTCAAACGCATGGTCAAATGACGCAGCGTGTGACGTCACAACATGTGACAACCTTTGGGGTCATAGTGCACAGAACGTGATACGTCAATGAGCATCGGAAGATGTAACTATCAATCGCAGATCTACAGAACATGTGTGCAAAGACGTGCAATGCATTTTTGTGTGGTTTTTTTTGTAAACGCATATTACGCAATTTGTACAGACTCATTAGAGGGTGAAAACAACGCAACAGGAGCATGTTGGAGGCTTGATCTGAACATGTTACATCTCTGGTTTTGTATGCAAAAAGAGTTATTGAGCTAGCGATTTGGTTTCAGTTTCTATCGCCGGCGCTCCCGTCGGTCTTAAAGGGTTAATACTCCTAGAAATGTTGTACAATATAAATAATCACAAAATGCCTCCAGCACTTTAAATAAGCACATTTTCAGAAATTCTGCCTAGTCTAATAGACAAGATGTTATAGAATAATAATTTAATAAAAACCCAATTTTGACAAAAAAAACTGACATTCAACACATTTTTAGAACTTAAGGCCATTGCACACTGAGTCCGAAATTTTCATATGCGTTTTTTCGTGTTCGTCAGCCTTAAAATTCGTCATGCACAGAAACCTTGCACACTGAGTCCGATGCATATTTATTAAACCTTTGCGGAAAAAAACACAAAAAATACAAAATGGATTCGTCAAGCAGTGAGGATGATTTTGTTGCCCTCTTTCTTCTTAAAAAGAGAAAAAGAAAGAGGAAATATTGGGTCGATCCAATCCTGAGATTGCGCCGAGAGGAAGGAGAGTTTCACCTCCTTATCAAGGAGTTGCGAAATAATATCAAAATTTACCTCAGAATGTCAGTGGAACTTTGATGCTTTGCTAGCGATACTGGTATAAACTTACGTTTACATATACTTTACATATTAAAAAGAAGACCACCAATTTCCGTGAACCAATCGATCCTGAACAGAGACTGGCAGTATGTCTAAGGCATGGACACACACACACACACACACACACACACACACACGGCGGAAGCGCTGGGCAGACAGAACAGTATACAGGTTATATTTTATACCCAAATAATACATGATTAGTAATCGAATTGGCTGCTCAATCACACCTTAATCAATCCGAAATTTCGATCTGATTGAAAGGGGAGGTTTATTCCTTTACTAATCCGATCGAGAGAACATGTAAACACTTGATCGAATTGAAAACTGAAAGCATTTTCATACAGTAGGCTACTTTGTGCTGTCAGACGCCATTCTGGATTTTGTCGTTCGCTTGTATGGTGGCTCTGAATTGTCAAAAAACCTCTCAAAATACTGGCTGTGGATGCGAAAAACGCAGACAATCGAACCCGATCCGAATTTTTTTATTACGGACGAAAGTTTCGTAGACAGTGTGCAAGCGTAATTGACATAACGTGAGGTCAAATATTTTTTTTAACGTGCGAAAATTTCGGATGCGAATTTCGGACTCAGTGTGCAATGGTTTTCTTTACTGAAAACGCACCAGCGCGACATCCGACGGGTTTTCCCAGATCGCATCACATATTAGCCCAGTTCTGTCAACACTGCATTGGCTCCCTTTTAAACATTGTATACATTTTAAAATATTGCTGATTACTTACAAAGCACTAAATGGTTTAGCTCCGCAGTACTTGAGCGAGCTTTT
The DNA here is from genome assembly GCF_965113295.1 of Leuciscus leuciscus. Lineage (NCBI taxonomy): Eukaryota > Metazoa > Chordata > Actinopteri > Cypriniformes > Leuciscidae > Leuciscus > Leuciscus leuciscus. The sequence goes on from NC_138745.1 coordinate 13,495,332, forward strand.
AACTCATTAACGCATTATAGTCCTTCATGTCTTTTACGATCTCAAAATTCCGGCCAGTTGATAATACCTAGAATATCAAAATCGACTGCTGGCGGTAGATCCTTTTCCTATTTAGCACCAAAACTCAAGAACAGTCTTCCTAACATTGTCCGGGAAGCAGACACACTCTGTCAGTTTAAATCTAGACTAAAAACACATCTCTTTGACCTAGCATACACATAACACATAAACTTCTATAATTCAATGTTAGGCTACATAGATTAGGTCAGCCGGAACCGGGAACACTTCCCATAAATCCTGATGTACTTGTTTACCAACTTGTGTACTTGTTGTTTACTGCTGTCTGCCGTATCCAGATCTGATGAAGGACCTGCGCCTGGACACGACGACAACGCAGTCCTAGTTGATAGTCTCTCCCCTGTGAAGGCCTCCTTCCCTTCCCTTTACCTTTGTACAGATAAAACGTTGTCGGGATAATTCCGGTTCATGTGGCTACGCGGAAGCGATACAAATTCTGTATTATAAATTTTAAGGCCAGACAAGTAGTTTGTTGAGGGTTGGTTTGTAAAGGACTACATGCCTGCGCACATATATATTCAAACGTGCATACCTATAGACTAAACACGTAATACGCATGTGCATGCCATCTGCGTTCTCACAGGTTCGAGTTTTTAAAGTTTGCGCAGAGAGAACGTACTCGGTTACTAACGTAACCTCGGTTCTCTCTAGAAGAGGGAACGAGTACTTGCGTAAGATATCTTACGCTAGGGGAAAACCTCTTTTCCTCGAGATATTGAAGCCAAAAATTATCCTTAATTTTGCAATAATGTAAAACGCATTGCGGCAGCATGCAGACATGGGCGAGACAGCTCGTGCGCCCATAGGCTGCTCTGCGGCAACTGCATCAGCCTATCGATAGAGGCCCCTCATGACGTCAGAACCAATGAGGGCGCTTCGCGCCCAATACGTCATGTCCCGCCGAAAGCGGGTGGGACTAGGGCTATAAATACGGCCCCGAGAGGCTGGTTTGGTCAGTTTTTTCATCGCTGAAGCGAATCAGAACGTGACGCATGCACGGCAAGATACGCAAGTACTCGTTCCCTCTTCTAGAGAGAACCGAGGTTACATTAGTAACCGAGTACGTTCTCTTACGAGAGGTTCTCTCGTACTTGCGTAAGATATCTTACGCTAGGGGAACACAGTGTAAAACGCCGTGCGTGCTTGAGACATAACACTAAAGTCCCAAGGGCAGGTGCCCGGGGCTCATATAGTGCCTAATCACAAGGGACTCACAGAGAATCCGGGAAGAGGGGCTAGAATAGCATCATTCCTGTAATATAGAGCTCTGATAAGAGCGTATTATATCAAGTGTGCCACACAGCCAGGGCGAACACGGCCTGGACTGATAGATATATGGGGGACTTACGCACTGCCCACAGAAGTATATATACGATCAGTGATCGACGCTCTGGCGGTTTCAGCATCCTGAGCCGATAGGATTCGGGCGGGTCATGCTGAAAATTTAGACCGAGAGCAATCTAGCTTGTAAAGCGGGGACCTCGAGGTTATAAAACCTTATAAATGTAGACGGGGAGGCCCAGCCTGCCGCCATACAGATATCTTGCAAGGCAATCCCACTGGACCAAGCCCACGACGAGGCCATGCCTCTTGTGGAGTGTGCTTTGACACCTATCGGGCATTGCAGGCCCTTGGATGTGTAAGCTAGCGCTATAGCATCAACTATCCATCTGGATGGACTCTGTTTTGACGCAGCTAGTCCCTTAGAACGTCCGCTGAACAAAACAAAGAGCTGCTCCGTCTGTCTGAAAACAGATGAGCGAGACACATAGGCTCTTAATGCCCTAACCGGGCAAAGGAAGCCTGCGTCCCCTTCCTCCTCAGATACCGGCAGGGCCGACAGGGAGATAACCTGTGCCCTAAACGGTGTGTTGAGGGATTTAGGAACATATCCGTGCTTTGGTTTGAGTATGACTCTCGAGTCATTCGGTCCAAACTCCATACACATCGCGCTCACTGAGAGCGCTTGCAAATCCCCTATGCGCTTCACTGAAGCGAGAGCCAGCAGAAACACTGTTTTGAAAGATAAGAGTTTCAGGTCTATTGACTGTATTGGCTCGAATGGGGGACCTTTCATGGCTTCCAGAACCGTGGAAAGGTCCCAAACGGGAACTGAGGGTGGTCTGGGAGGGTTCAGCCTCTTAGCTCCTCTAAGGAAGCGGATGACCAAATCGTTCCTTCCTAATGACTGGCCAAGCGGTGGTTCAGCGAACGCTGCTATGGCCGCCACATAAACTTTGAGCGTGGATGGGGTTCTGCCCTTATCCAGAAGCTCTTGTAAAAAGGAGAGAACCTCTGGCACTCCACAGCGTGAGGGTGAAGTGCCACTCGCTGTGCACCAGCTAGTAAACACAGACCATTTTGAGGAATAGAGCCTCCTCGTAGATGGAGCTCTAGCCTGTGTGATCGTGTTTAACACTCCCGCTGGGAGGTTAACGGGTACCCGTTGATGGCCCACACATGTAGGGACCAAAGCTCCGGGTGAGGATGCCAGATCAAGCCGTTTGCCTGCGAGAGGAGATCCCTCCTCACCAGTATCGGCCACGGGGCGGTACTCGTCAACTGCATCAGGACTGGAAACCAGGCTTGGTTTGTCCAAAATGGGGCGACGAGTAGCACTGGGCATCCGCTCTCCCTGATTCGCTCTAACACCTGGGGTAGGAGCGTGACAGGGGGAAACGCATAGAGCGGGCAGCGGGGCCAGACGTGAGCCAGCGCATCCCTGCTCTTGGAGAAGAATTCCTGACAATGAGCGTTCTCTTGAGACGCAAATAGGTCTATTTTCGCTCTGCCAAATGTCCTCTATAGCATTTTGACTGTCTGTGGATGTAAAGACCATTCTCCTGCCGGCAGATTGTTTCTGGACAGTCTGTCTGGTCCCACATTCAGATGGCCGGGCACATGCGCTGCCCTGAGCGAGCGCAGATTGTGCTGGGCCCAGACCAGGAGGTGTTCCGTCAGCCTGTGAAGGATTCTGGATCTGATACCTCCTTGGTGATTTATGTAAGCTACCACTGACATGTTGTCCGAACGGACCAAGATGTGGCGTCCTTTTATCTGGGGACAAAAACGCCTCAGCGCGTTGTCGACTGCCATCATTTCCAGGCAGTTTATATGCAGAAGCTTTTCCTGTTCCAACCACTGGCCGAATAACGGTCTGCCCTCGAGCAGCGCTCCCCATCCCGAGGTTGAGGCGTCCGTAGACACCACCTTTACACTCGAGGAAGTCCCCAGGCTTGCACCTGACCGGTACCAGTCGGTCACTGTCCAAGGTTTCAGAGCTGCGACGCATTTCTGATCGACCTTGAGGCGCGCGAGACCGGAGGTCCACGCTCTGCGCGGCGCGCGCGCTTTCAACCAATACTGCAGCGAGCGCATGCGAAGCAGACCCAGCTGAAGCACTGAGGATGCTGAAGCCATGAGACCCAGCATCCTTTGAAACCTTTTGAGCGGGACTAAAGCGCCGTGGCGAAAAAACTGTCATGCGCTGAATACTTTGTCTGCGCTGCGGCGACAGCTGTGCTGTCATAGACAGCGAGTCCAGATCTGTGCCCAGGAAAGATATTTTCTGACTGGGAGACAGCGAACTCTTCGCCCAATTGACTGTGAGACCTAAATTCTCGAGGTGATCGAGTAATATGGTCCTGTGTTCTACGAGCTCCGACTGTGATCGAGCTAGAACCAGCCAATCGTCCAAATAATTCAGCACTCGTATGCCTCGGAGCCTGAGGGGTGCGAGCGCTGCATCCATGCACATCGTGAATACGCGAGGTGCCAGGGATAGGCCAAATGGCAGGACTGTGTACTGATATGCCTGGTCCTCGAAGGCGAATCTCAAAAATCGCCTGTGACGTGACGCTATTTGTATTTGAAAATAGGCGTCTTTCAGATCTATCGACATGAACCAGTCCCCTTGGCAAATTTGCGAGAGGATTTTCTTGGTCATGAGCATTCTGAACCGTCGTTTCAGAAGTGCTTTGTTTAGTCGTCTTAGATCTAGAATGGGTCTGAGACCCCCGTCTTTTTTGGGTACCAGAAAATATCTGCTGTACATGCCCCCTTCGCTCTGAGCTTGTGATAAAGGTTCTATAGCCCCTTTGCTCAGTAACTTCGCTATTTCGGCTCGAAGTAGGTGAGCTTCTTCCTTCTTTACCGTAGTCTCGATTCGCGCCGCTTTGCGTTGCGGGCGTCGACCGAACTGTAGCGAATAGCCTCTTTTTATAATGTTCAGCACCCATTCTGATACACCTGGGAGCTCTGCCCACGCTTTCGCGTGAGTGGCTAGGGGTAGAATGATATCTGGGCTCTGGTCGCAATGTATTGGCGAGCGGAGAGCAACGGTGTGCTGTAACATGAGCGCCGCGTTCGCAGCGTGTGAGACTAGGGGCGCGCTGATCACAGCGGGCAGCCTGCCCGCGCTCAGTTCTTCTGCAGCGGTGCGCTGAGAGAGAGAGAGCGCGGTGAGCCCCGTGGGGTGTAATATGTCTGTGAGCGAATGAGGGCGCGGGACAACGGGCCCATCTATAACGCTGAAAACACCGTCTGTTTGTGCAGACTGTATGTGTGTTGGTTTCGTTTTTACAGAAACCGTGAGACATGTAGCATGTAGTGTTTGTGGGCACTGGGACATGGGCACAATCACTACATTTGGTGCACAACCGACATAAGTCGATTTTATTCGTGCGGGCCGTGTGTGGCGGGCCGTGTCTGTGTGTAGGAATGGGCACTGGGCAGTGGGCATTTTTACTACACTCATAACACCATCGGTCGTGGCCGGAATACCAGAAAATACACTCTTTTTGGGATTTTTCTGGGTCGCCGTAAAAACGGCGTTTGTGTGCAGGCAAGCGGGCTGTGCTGCCGACTTGTTTACTGCCGAATACGCTGGAACAGTCGCAATTACTGGAACTGAGCGAGCGAAAATTTTTGGTGGAAGTCCGGCCGCAGCGGGACTTGAACACCGTCGCTTCCGTAGACTGGCTAGGAAGACTTAGAGGCCTCGGGCTTTACCTCGATCTTTGGCCGTGGCCCACGCGGCGGGGGGTGGCGGCCGGCAGAGCGGGAGCGCGGTCTCTGATCCTTGGGCTGTCGGCGCTGCGGGGCGGCGGCAGCTGAGGGCTGCGGCTGGGAGCTGCGAGCAGACGGCTGTTTTGAGCGACCTGCTGCGGAGCTTGAGCGCTTGGGCAGGAAATGTTTCATGGCCTGCGATGTTTTCTGAACCTCGTCGAATCTGTCTGCGAAGTCCTTGACAGACGATCCGAAGAGGCCAGCGGGGGAGACGGGGGCGTCGAGAAACGTAGAGCGTTCCGAGTCCGACATCTCCGAGAGTGTTAACCACAGGTGTCTCTCAGCAACGGTGAGAGAAGCCATGTTCCGCCCCATGGCCTGCGTGGCGGATTTAGTGGCGCGAAGGGCGAGATCCGTCGCGCTCCTTAAATCCGTTAGGCTCACAGCTTCCGGTCCTTCCTCGTCCATTTTTCGGAGAAGGTTGGCCTGGAAGACCTGGAGTATGGCCATTGAGTGAAGCGCCGAAACACCCTGCCCGGCGGCGGTGTAAGCGCGACCGTGCAAAGCTGAGGTAGTGCGGCAGGATGTAGATGGCAGCGCCGTCTTAGCACGCCGTCCAGCAGAGGGCGGGCAAAGATGGGCGGCTACCGCTTCCTCGACGGGAGGAAGAGAGTGGTACCCTTTTTCCTTAGCACCGTCAACTACGGAGAATGCTGCGGAAGCGGGGGTACGCACTCTAGCTGAAAAGGGAGCGCTCCAAGATTTAGCGATCTCTTCATGAAGCTCAGGAAGGAAGGGGGCTGGTCTTGAAGGCTGTGAAGTACGGTCCCTTTGCAGAAAACAGCCGTCCAGGCAGTTGAGTGCAGGCGGCTGGGGCGTCGACCACTCAAGGCCGAGGCTCTCGACGGCCTGCTCGAGGAGACGCATAAGCTCCGCCTCAATGCTGGCTCTCTTCCCAGAGGGCGGGTGAGAAGATGGTGCGAGGTCCGCGGAGCTCGACCAGTCCTCACTGCCCGACGCTAGGATAGAGCAACTGTCGTCCTCCACCTGTACGGCTTCCCCGTAATCCTCAATGGCGGCAGCGGCGGCAGACGGCGACCGCTGACCGGCGGTGAGAGACTCGGGTGAAGCAGGCGGTGAAGCTAGCGGGCGCACCGGCGAGCTTTCGCGGGATGGAGGAGGTTCAGGGACCCGCTGAGCGCGGCGCTTTTTACGGCGCGGCAGCCCGGCGGGCGAAGACGCAGCTTGGAGAAAGAATGCCCGGCGAGTCTGCAGAGTCACCATAGACATTAACTCGCAGTGAGGGCAGCCGCCCTCGGCGAGCGCGATAGCTGCGTGATCCTCACCCAGGCAGGAAACACAGATGACATGGTGGTCCCCGTCGCTGAGTGGAGCTCGGCATGAGCCGCAGGAAGAACGAGGCATCTTGAAAAAGACGCTTCGTGCTCTTTTAGGAAATAAGTGGGCGTGTCGCAGCGGCGAACACACACACAGCAATGAAAGGATATAGGTACGCCGGAAAGCGTCAGCAGGAAGGCGACTGAAGGCGGCGAGTTGTCGACCGGCAGCTTCAGGTGCAGATAAATCCCGCTGGGTGCTTGAGTCAGACGGCGCGGCTTCCTCTCAGGATCCAGCGATGCGTAGTCCGCTGAAGAGATGAAAAACTGACCAAACCAGCCTCTCGGGGCCGTATTTATAGCCCTAGCCCCACCCGCTTTCGGCGGGACATGACGTATTGGGTGCGAAGCGCCCTCATTGGTTCTGACGTCATGAGGGGCCTCTATCGATAGGCTGATGCAGTTGCCGCAGAGCAGCCTATGGGCGCGCGAGCTGTCTCGCCCATGTCTGCATGCTGCCGCAATGCGTTTTACATTATTGCAAAATTAAGGATAATTTTTGGCTTCAATATCTCGAGGAAAAGAGGTTTTCCCCTAGCGTAAGATATCTTACGCAAGTACGAGAGAATCTCTCGTAAGAGAACTTAGGGGTTTTCTGTTAGAACGGTGTCGTGTTAGCGGCCCCTAAGTTAATAACTAATGATCGTTGCAACGGGAGTGAATCAATCAAAACTAACTTTAGCTGGACAATAACTTTATTCTAGAGCTGCTATAAAGCCAAAACAATCTGTTATTTTAATTTCCTATTATCACTGTAAAGCTGCTTTCAAACAATCTATATTGTTAAAAGCGCTATATAAATGAAGGTGACTTGACATGTATACTGTGTTAGACTAAACTGGGAAGTGTCACAGCACTTGCATATTGTTGTCATATTGTTAGTTTAGTTGCTTTTATTGCTCTCCTCATTTGTAATGTAAATACCAGCTCAGAACTCATGGTAGGTCTGTCTTTGATTGTAAGTTATCATTTAAAAAAAAAACTGTAGAAATTTTACACAAGGAAACCGATTGTGTTGCACTCTATTGCCACAATGTGATGAGCAGGTACTGGAAACCGCAGGGCTAAGGGATTATTTAATGATTTGAACAAGGAGAAAGTGAAAGTCAATGCAATCGTTTACAATATATATGATCTTTGAGGCTTTCATGATACCTTGTATCCTGGAACAGTCCTTGAATATGGTGTTCATAAAAAAAGTAGGAGCCCTTCTCTCAGAACACCCTAGCGACAGCTTTACCATTACTGTACAACACCGTCATGGTGGGGAATTTTACAGACTAGGCCCTCTCACAGAAAATGTAAAAATCGACTACATCGTCTACATTTTCATTTTCTGTTTTTTTTCACTTGTACAGAGACCAGGCGAGCTTATCTGTTGGCAGTACATCTACACCACTGTCGAACACGCACATCGACTCCACCCATACATCAACGCACAGCCAGCGCACACAGACTCCCTCCAGAATCCATTCCAGCAGCAGCTCGAGTCTGATTCATCACAGCTACCAGCGCAGTCTCACAGACTCGCCCAGCAGCCGAAAGAGAAGCTGGATCTCCACTGATTTGTCTGATAAAAGCAACTTTGAGCCAAAGAACTTGCTCAGCCTCTTTGATGAGGCCACCCTAGAAAGCAAGCCTTGAGTTATGAATGCAACACTCTTGTTTAGTATAAAGCAAATGTATTATTTCTAATTTAGTTTCCATCTGTCATGTTGTAAGAAAAACATTTACAGGCATTTAAGAGTTTTAAACCTGGTTTGATGATTTTTGGTTGTATCTTGTATTGCTACTTTGGTCATAAGGTTGAATAAAATTATTTATTCTTATTTGTACTGGGCAGCTTGATATAATATATGCATAGAAACCACTGAAATCATGTTTAAATTTGGCATATATGCATAAACAAACCTACATATATATATATATATATATATATATATATATATATATATATATATATATATATATATATATATAATCTCATACAAGACCTGAAACTCACTTCAATCTGGATAAATTAGTCACAAAAGGGATTAAGTATTTATTGAATGCATTGTTAAATAAACAACTTTGTTGTTGATCCCATTAAAACTGAAATAAAAGTTGAGAAATTTGGGTAGCTAATCTGCATCATTTTATATCTAATATGCCAATTTGTCCAGATTTAATATGATGGCAATTTGCATGCTTAATTGATTTAAAGTGCAACGTAGAGTTGGTTTAAAAAATAAATTCTATGTAGCAAATTAGCTCAAAAGTGAAATATGTATAATTAAGTACAATTTATATTTAGCTATAAATATTTGGATTAGTTTCAGAATTGACTGTAGCAGAATTTATATTACAATTATTGAATTAGTTCGTCTACCGAACAGACAGCATAATCAGTTATCAATTCTAGGAAATAAATGATCTTCCTGGCCAAGAAAGAATAACTTTGACTTGATTTGTGAGCGGCAAACAGAGACAATAAAGCTTGGATATAATAGTTTAATAAAGGAAACTAAGGGTAGGCTTGTCAGTTAGTAAAAAATATTTATATAGCGCATTTAAAGAGCAAAGCTGACCAAAGTGCTGAAAAGAGTGAGTAGAAGAATAAACAGAATAAAACAAAATAGCTGAATAGCAAAATATACAGTAAAACAATACTAAAAGAAAATTAAAATGCCTGGGAGAAGAGATACGTTTTCAGCCTCTTTTTAAAAAGGATAATAGAAGGTGCAAGGTGGATATCCAATGGCAGTTGATTCTATTCGTTTTTTTTTTTTTTATTTGTAGATAAACTGCATGTTAACAAATGTTAAAGTTCCTGTAACCTGGAACTTTTATTTTCAAGCAGATGTAATAATAACGTTAAAATCTTAATGGTTATAGACAGGCTATACAATATATGATAGAAAACGAATAAGTAATATATGATTTATATAGGCTTCTTGGTATTTGTCAGGGGCCTAAGTGGCTGCTTACCTCACTTATTGGCTAAGTCCGCCCCTGCCCCCTAATAATAATCCCCAGCGGATGCATTTATAAGTTAAAGAGGAGAATGGAGTCCCAGAATGGAGTCCTGAGATACATCGCTTATTATAGGAGCTGAAGAGGAGGAAAACTTAAAATGATCTGTCTTTAAGATATGAACTGAACCATTGTAAGCCAGTACCCTTAATACCAATCAAATGCTTTAAATGCCAAAGAAGTACGTCATGATCGGCAGCTGTAAGATCTAGTAGCATCAAAACCATTTTTACCAGCATCAACTGCAAGTAAAATGTCATTGGACACCTTTAGCAAAGCAAAGTAGAGTGCAGTCTTGAGGGTACCCCCCTGGCCTGCGAGGGACGATGGGGGTATGCGTCCTCATGCAGGACGATGCTGAGGGCCGTGAGAGAACGGCGTGAGGCCGGTGGCGTGATTGCTGATGAGCGCGGCACCAGTCTCGTATCTCTCACAGAGGAGCGACGATCGCGAAGGACAAGAGAGGACCAGGCCTGTACTTTTTTATTTGATGTTTTGTTTTATTATGTGTGGCGGCAGTCAACCATGAGGGGCTGCCGTCTTTATTTTCATTTCGTGTTTATTTATTTATTAAAGTATTTAAATGTTCACCGGTTCCCGCCTCCTCCTTCCCACAACATCTAACCTCGTTACAAGGTTCAATTGTGACTGCACAACTTTTTCTAACAGCTTTGACTGACTGAGTGCAGGTGGGGACCAGGAGGTATGCTGAGAAATGTAGTGCTGACGGGTTATTGAGTTGGTGATTGTGACAGTACTTCCCCCTTCGGAAAACGCGACATCGAGCAAAAATGGTCAAGTGGGGTGGGAGGGTGGGTGCCCTGGAGGCTGGCTAGGAGTGCCTTAGGTAGGATAGGAAGCCTCCAGGGCAGAACCGGCAGCTTGGGAGACCAGGGCGGTGCCGGCAGCTCGGGATTATGTTCGCTGTTTATGTTCGCTGATAAATTTTTTATATGTGCCTAAGCCTTAAATTCTTCCTGTTCATCATATAAATCGAGAAAATTTGGATTAAACCGCTCGATTCATATAGATTCTCTTAATGAACTTTTTGAAGCGACAAAGTGGTAGCCACCTAGCTGCAAAATTAATAATCATAATTTTTTTTCAAAAATATTACCTGGATCAACTTAAAATAGATGTCATTTGAAAGCTTAGAGTCTGAAATTTACAATGAATGTAGCCAATTTGATAAACTCCAATGTAGTGCTGAGTTATTTGCTGATAAATAGAAAAAAAAATGTTTTCATAATTTATAAACTACTTTTTTGTACCACATACTGCAATATGTCAAAAACATCATACAGCTCAGATAGTCCTGTGCCATATGTCATTTGAAAGGTCTCAATGAGTATAATACAACAAGCATAATTGTTCCAGGGTTTTTAATAAACTTGAGCAAGGTTTTTGTAAAATAACCCCTTAAGAGACCCATGTGTAAACCATATATGGATGCTGCATTTTAGACACATTTCCGCTTGTAACTTCATGAAACATGCTCCAATTGTGGAAAATGACACATCATTATTTACAGCAGATGCTTACAATTAAAAAGAGTCCAAACTCAACATAATCCATCACTCAGAACTAAAGATATTCCTCATGGAGTTCTAAAACACAAAAAATCCACTGATTCACGTAGCCTAGCAAGGTAGCTTAGACTTGGCCTTTTTACTCGTATCTTCATGAAACATACGCCGATCATGAAAAATCATACATCGTTATTTACAGCAGGAGCTCACGATTACAAAGAGTCCAAACTTAATATATTCCATCAATCAGATCTAAAGATGTTTCCTCATGGCGTTCTAAAACAAAAAATACCTCAGACGCGCCTATCCTAGTATATACTCATGAAGCACTCGCGTTTGATTTTCACTTATAACTTCACAAAGCATGCACAGATCGTAGAAAAATCCACATCATTATTTTCAGCAGACTCTCACGATTAAAAAGAGCCAAACACAGCAAAATCCATCACTCAGATCTAAAGATATTCCTCGTGGGAGTTGTAACACACGAACCACCACCGGCGCGCATAGAGCATTTATTATAGATGTAGCACTTGTCGCGTTTTAACTCATAACTCAATGAAGCATGCATCAATTGTGGAAAATGGCACATCATTATTTACAGCAGATTGTTAAGATTAAAAAGAGCCCAAACTCACCATAATCCATCACTCAGATCTAAAGTTATCCCTCATGGCGTTCTGACACAAAAAATACCACAGGCGGATCTATGAAGTAGCAATAGCAGTGATGCTATGTTGTTTTGATGTGACGTTTCACCTCATAACTCAATGAAACATGCATGGATTGTGAAAAATCACATCTTTATTGACAGCAGATTCTCACGATTACAAAGAGCCCAAACACAACATAATCCATTGCTTTGATCACGAGATATTCCTCACGAAGTGATGCATACTTGGCTAAAAAACAAGTCTCTCATCCTCCCGGGGTGCAAAGTGTTTTCCAGTTTTCCCGGAACCATCCGTGCTCGTTTTCAAACGTGGAATAACAAAATATGTATCATATTAAAGCTTAGAATCTCAGCTTTTTAAAGCATCCAACCACTTCGATCAACTCTGAACGAGTGCTGACTAGTCTCTCTCAACCGGAGTGTACCGCCCGCAGACGCCCCACAGACGCCACCTAGCTGCGAAAATATTAATTATCATATTTTTCAAAAATATTGCCTTGATTCAAACAAAATTGGTGTCATTTGAAAGCTTAGGCTATGTTCACACTTAGCGTCTTTTTTGACAAGAAAAAGTTGACAACTGTGTTTTTTTTGCAAAAAAAAAAAACCGCTGGCAGCGTTCGGTTACAAATAGCAGCCGAGCGCGTCTTTTGTTGCTATAACAACAGCTGCAAAAGTAGCCTAGTGCTGTGTGATGCAAAAAATGTCGAGAAAGAGAAAGTTGGCTCTTGCGTTGGCTTTTGAAGTTACCGGGGAGGAGAATGTAGACAGTTGTTCTTGTTGTTATGGAAACGACAGGTCTCGCTACTCAAAAAGGCGCTTGACGTAGGGCGTTCTTTTCAGAAAAGTTGAACTTTTTTCAACTTAAAAAGATGCTCTGAGCTGCAGAAAAAGACGCCGGCGGTGGCGTCTAAAAAAGCGCTCAGGACTTTTTTGAAAAAACGGTTTACTCCATAGGGTATAATGTAGAACAGACGCGGCAGTTTGAAAAAAGACGCTAAGTGTGAACATAGCCTTAGAGTCTGAACTTTACAGTGAATGTAGCCAATTCGAAAAACTCCTAAGTATTGCTGAGTTATTTGGTGATAAATAGAATATTTTTTTTCATAATCTATAAAATAGTTTTTTGTACTATGTACTGCAATGTGATCTTGCACATCATACATCTCATGAAACATTCAAAAATCGTTGAAAATTGCACTTCATTTTTTACAGCATATTAATACAATTAAAATGAGCCCAAAATGAACTTAATCTATTGCTTTTATGACAAGATATTCTTCATGGTGAAACAATTTAAAAAATGCCCATGAGGGGGCGTCAAGGTCTCAACAAAAAGGCTATCTTGGTTCCAAATGCTATAACTTTTGATTGCTTTATCCAATCACCACAAAATGTTATCCAGATGCAGCTCATATGTAGGGGGACTTCCCCAAAAAAGAATTTTCCTTCTACCATATTTCCTTCCTGAGTTAGTCCATGTCAAATAAGAAAGATATGCATTATCATTATAAAAATTATATATATTTTTTGTCTTTTATCAGCAGTTTCTCGGCAGGAGAATGTCCAAATGTAATGTAATGTATATTTTTAAAAAAATTGAAAAGTGTTCTTTCAAACGATACCTACCTTTAGAATCTCCTTGCTATAGTTTTGAAGTTATGAGTCTTTAGTTTTGTGTGTGTCACTCAGACAAAACAACTCCAAAAATGGCCTCAGGAGTAGTATTAACATATACTTTGTGTCACTTTTGTTTGATTTATGACCCCTTTGATTGATTTATGACCCTAGTGTCACTAGTGATTGACAGGGGAATCCATGTGTCAAGAAAACAGGGACTCTGATTTACAGTGTCAAGCTAGCTGAGATTTGCGTCCTGATTGACATGTGAATACTCGCACCTCACCATATGCCAATGAAGTTTTTATGATATGGTCCTCCCTGGTCTGACACCTACGTCACTACCTACACCATGGATTAAATAAGGTTAGGGGTTGCGCTGTTAGACACAGAAGACTTTCTGCAACTTTTCCTGTTACAATGGCTGCTCCGGGAAGTCCTAAAACCCCTAGAAAGGTCATGTGTATTTCGCCGACAAGAGGACCTGTTGAAATGAGAGAGGAACTAACTTTTGCACCAAGGAAAAAGCTAAATGTTAGCTTGACAAAGTTTCTACATGAAGACCTAGCTAATGTGAAATGGGATTTCTCAATGTCTGGTAAACGTGTACTGAGATATGCGTTTGACAAGGTGCTGCGTATTGTGAAACTCTACACGGCTGATGTTGGAGACGAATTTACATGGGCTACTCCATGTCTGATTTTTCAAGACAAAGACTGGTTTCTGTTTTTCAACTACGTTTGGAGAGATTTGAACGACTGTGGTGATGATCCATTATATGTCGCCGAGTGGGATGGCTTAACTCCTAACACAAGATTTCGTGTGGTCGGGGACCATAGTAAAAAGCTAGCAGATGACTGCGTTTATATTTTTTGCTGCAACGACAAGACAAAGCTCGACGTGTGTGCGATGCCTATTCGAGAATCTGAGCATCACACGTGCTACGACATGAAATTTCTGTTTCAGTGGAAGGATGTTCGTATGCTTGACCATATATTTACAAGCATAGACAAGATGTTTAGATGGTGTGACATGTATGATCGTTACAGTTCTGTAAAGATGCAATTGTTTCACCCTGAGAAGGGCGTTACCAACCCCGAAGACCACCTCTTAACCCCACCCACATATTACAGTCATTAAAAACACGTTCGGATCGGTACAATCGTAACATTCATTCACCATGTCTCAAGGATCTACACCTGTCTACTGCTACAGCAACACCCCCGAGACTATCCCAGCGATGCCTGATGACAATGCCACACCGCTGGAGCCCCACCCACAAACCTATGACAACAGTTGGTTGGATAAGTTTTGCATGGATCTAGGATATCACAACCTGACCTTCCTTACAACTCCATACGGGAACACCGGTGCAATAGCTGGAGCTGCGGCCTTAGCAGGAATTGACGACACAGACAGTTGTATCCGTTCTGATGGGTTCAAAATCATAAAAGCAACTGTTGTGGTCCTTCTGGAACACATCATCAACAAAAAAACTGAAAGAAATCTGTTTGGGGTGTGAAGTGGATCATCCCAGTCAGATTAGACATTCCTGCTTGTTTGAACCGGACCCCTATTTCTTTGACACCTACTTTGAGGAACTGACACGTAATCTGGTGAGACCAGACCTTAAGCACATCGTTGCTCAAGCATTGAGCCGTTGTGGTTTAAGGGTTCACCCCCAGAGGATTCAGGGGTCGGTGGATGCTATTTTACACGAACTGCGTGACGAGGTTTTCATTGTGGAGAAGCTTCGCGAAGTCAGAGAGAAAGTTGTGGACGGCAGCAGTGAACAAATTGTCTATGACGCTGTGGACAGCTGGAAAGGTATTGTCCAAGTTGACTGTTTGTGATAACAGCATGGGGAACACTTGTTTTGCAACTGGACTGGCCAAGTGTCTACTTAAACAACGTATTAGATGTGAGATGACCACCTTGTTGTACAACTACATTAATGAATGTACCAATGTATCGGTTACTGTAAACAGATGTGGTGTTGATGCCAAACGTTTTACAAACTTTAAGAAACAAATGTCTGTTGTAAGAAATGTGTCAAATGAATGGTCAGATATGATGCGATTATGCGTTAATACTGGTGATCCAGTTTGTGTAACCATCAGAAAAGTTTTAGACCTGATGACTGAATGTGGTAGCTTTATTAGAATAGCTGATATGTTGTGTTTGTGTACATATGTATCGGATGTATGTGTAGACATTTTGACAAGAAACAATCAGACTGATGTATGTGAAATTGTTGAAACATTGGTTGATTACATTCTTGAGAAAAACATTGTGATGTGTATAAAATTTCTACACTACATTGATGCTGTATGATACCTTTTGTATCCTTTTAATGTTTAAGAAATAAAACCTGAAACACTTAAACCACCTGTGTTATTCTTTTGTGGAGTGTGAAGTGTCAATATGTCAGAAGAAATGAAAAAGATTTACTACACACCTTCTAACCCAGGTTCTTTAGGGGGTAAAAAACGTTTAAAAGAAGCTGTTTTAAAAAAGACGGGTGTTCGTTTAACCGATAAAGAAGTTTCAGACTGGCTCGCTGGCGAGGATGCATATACACTACACAGAAGTGCACCACTAAAATATAAAAGGAATCGGGTTTTTGTCTATGGTATTGATATGCAGTTCCAAGCCGATCTAGTAGATATGTCAGCATATGCCAAGGTTAATGACAACAGCCACTTTCTGTTGACATGTATCGATTTGTTTAGTAAGTACGCATGGACCCGTGCATTAAAAAACAAGAGTGGCGTAGACCGTAGAGGTCTCTAAAGCTTTTGAATCCATACTGAAAGAAGGTCGTGTACCACAGAAATTACAGACAGATAAAGGAAAGGAGTTTTTTAACAAACACTTTCAAAAAGTGACAAAAAAGTACAATATTAACCATTTTGCAACAGACACCGAATTAAAGGCGTGTGTTATCGAGCGGTTTAATAGAACCTTAAAAGGAAGAATGTGGAGATATTTAACAGCTATCAACTCCAAACGTTACATCGACATACTTCAAGACATTACACAAGGATACAATGTGAGCTATCACAGAAGCATCAAGATGAGACCGATTGATGTGGGAAAAGAAAACGAATCTGTGGTGCTACATAACCTATATGGAGATACCAAACCTCGCAATGTTAACCCCTTGTTTAAATACAAGATTGGTGACGTGGTTAGAATTTCTAAAGTCAGAGGCCCGTTTGCAAAAGGGTATGAGGAAAACTACACACAAGAGTATTTTACTGTATCAGCGTGTATTCCACGAGACCCTCCTGTTTACAGATTGAGTGATTATGATGGGGATGTTATCAACGGTGTTTTTTATGCTGAAGAATTGCAAAAAATATTTGTCAGTAAAAACAAAACATTTAAAGTTGAAAAGATTTTGGATAAGAAGACGAAGGGTCGCAAAACATTAGTACTGGTACAGTGGCTCGGATGGCCTGCAAAATTTGCATCATGGATCGATCAGAAAGAATTAGTCGACGTACAGATGCCATAAAAACAAAGGACAAGCACAGACTGTCTGCAGTTGTATAAAAAACAGACATGGCAGAGGGTGGTTTTTATGTCACACTACCATGCAATGCTTCACTGTCTGTATACCCTGATAATACAATCTCTAATTATAGAACAAGGTTGGCTACCCCTATAAATATAAAAGGAGAATGGGAGGTGGGCCTTGTTCAAATTGAATATCCTAGAAGTTGGTACACCTTTAACACCAAAGATGCCATTTTTGAGATAAACATCGAACCCACCACTGTCGACGACGGAAAAAACACTAACAGCATACGTCGTGATGTAGATGTGAAGAAGACTGACTTATCGAAACTACGCATACCGATAAAAACAGGTTATTACGACAAGGTCCCATCCCTAGTTAGTGTGATAAATGATTTACTAGCCCCTCATGGGTCATTCGGTTACGATGTTGTAAAAAACAAAGTATTTCTGAAAGCAAAACCTAACATTTCAATAACCTTCCATGGAAAACTAGCCATTATTTTAGGGATGAAACCAGGCATCCCGATAGGAGATTCTATGCGACAAAAAACAAACCCTGGAAAAACTAATTTTGAAAAGGATGTTGTAACATATGCGTTGCATCAGGCAGACATACACGGTGGTTTCTGTACTCTTTATATATACATAGATATCATCCGATACCAGTCAGTAGGTGATGCCTTCGTACCACTCCTGGAGTGTGTACAAATAACAGGTGATAACAATAACACAGTCAGTGTCCGATACGACAAACCGCACTACGCGTCTATCAACAAATCGGTCATCGCAGATATTGCTATAGAAGTGAAGGACGATCAAAATCAGCACGTCCAATTTTCTTACGGGAAAGTGTGCATTAAACTACACTTTAGGCCAGTAAAAAAATTTCATTAAAATGGTATATTTCAACAATCACAATGTTGATCCCATGCGTTATGTGGCCTATTACCAGAATCAGGCAGGCAATGGACTTCCGGGGTATGCAGGAGGCGGAGTTATGTATGGCGCTGGTTTGGGCGGACTTTTTAGGGGTCTCTTTAGAATGGCTATACCATTACTAAGACGTGGATTTAGCATAGCCAAGCCACATCTTAAATCAGCAGCGAAAAACATACTAAGTGACGTTGTTAGTAATACGTTATCGCGATCATTTAATAACAATTACGATACTCAAGACGGATCCGGGTTAATGGTGATGGCACGCAAGAGTGTACCTAGACCACCGGGGGTGCGGAGGAGTGGCCAGAAGCAGAAGAAAACAAAACAACCCCCCAAGAAAACATCAGTTGTAAAACGCAAGCGCAAGGAGACAGCTAAGCGTACTGCTTCAAAAAGATCAAGGAGTTCTGTTAAAACAATATTTTAGATCATGGCGTTACTACACAACATGTCAGAAGAGTGTTTAAAAACCGAACTGGATCTGTTTACTGTACCACTGACACAAACCGCTATTGAAAAAAACACTTATATAGAAATACCACCATTATCAGCGATATCTGACACATCCCCTCTGGAATTTTTTATTGCGGGGAATGGCGAGGATTACGTGGATCTAAACAACACTTTGTTGTTTATGCGTCTCAAAATCACTTATGCAGATGGAACGGAAATTAGAGACGGCGATCCCGTAGGGCTTATTAACTATCCGGGAGCCTCTATTTTTTCACAAGTGGACGTATCGCTTGGAGATCGACTCATTTCACAGAGTTCTAGCACATATCCATACCGCTGTATGATAGAGTGTCTTACTAATTATGGTAAAGACACCCTTGAAACACTTTTCTCAGCGGGGCTCTTTTACAAAGACAAGGCGGGGCATATGGATGTGACGGACCCTGCCGGGGAAAATAGCGGTCTGACAAAGAGAGCTGCCTTCACCAATGCTAGTAACGTGGTCGAACTACTCGCACCAGTTCACAGTGACATCTTCTTTCAAGATAAACTTTTACTCAATGGATTGGACCTTAAAATTAGAATGACTAGAGGTAAAGATGAGTTCTGTCTGATGAGGAACAATGACATAGCCTACAAACTGAACATCCAGACAGCATCGCTATTTGTGAAAAAAGTGACAGTGTCACCAGCTGTGAGACTGGGTCATGCGCAAGCCCTGCTCTCAACCACAGCCAAGTACCCCATCGATAGGGTGTGTTTGAAAAACTTCTCAATACCAGCCGGATCACGGGTCTGTAATCAAGAAAACTTATTCTTAGGGCCTTTACCAAAATCTCTGGTTCTAGCGATGGTTGATAATGATGCATTTGTCGGGGCCTATAATAAAAACCCTTTTGCATTTAAAAACTACGATTTAGAATTTTTAGCCATTTATCTGGATGGTCAACAGTATCCCTCGAAGCCTCTGCAGCCTGAATATGAAAATGGTTCTGCAGTGCGGGAGTTTTACCAGTTAGCGCTGGCCTCTGGAAAGCATCTTAAAAACCAGGCTCTGAGTATCGATAGGGAGGATTTTCTGCATGGCTATACACTCTACGCGTTCAATTTTACACCAGACGAGGAGTGTGGCCAGCTTATCAAAAGCGGCAATATCAGACTAGAAGCCCGTTTTAGACAGCCACTACCACAGACTGTTAACTTAATTGTTTATGCTTTATTTGACAGCATAATTGAAGTGTCAAATCGTCGACAGGTCCTTGTTGATTACTATTAACGTGTTAAAATGAACACCGTACAGCTTACGAGTGTCATGGATAAGATTTCGTGCAATACTTATTTTCTTGGAGTACTACCATGTGACTATCTACCGAAAACCCCTTTAAGAAGATTACCATCAATGGTTTTAATCAATACAGATCCATCAGGACTCCCAGGTCAACACTGGTTGGCCATCTACATAAACGATGACAGCGTAGGTTGTTTTTTCGATAGTTTTGGTAATAAACCTGATTACCAAGGCTTTCACCCCGTTATCAAAGACTTTTTAAATCTCAATTCTAGTGAAGTACAACATTCCACTGTGCAAGTCCAAGATTTTTCATCAGACACATGTGGTCAACACTGCGTGTTCTTTCTCTACCACATGTCAAAGGGGTTTGATTATGATTATGTGTTGAAATTGTATACCAATGATTTAATAAAAAATGATAAAATGGTGTCAACATTTGTGAAAAAACTCAAACATGTTCCATGTAATGAAAATGTTTTTAAATGTATTCAGTGTGTGCAATTGGGTGAAATGTACATGTATCATGCTTAATATTTTTAAATAAAACAACTTAAGAACAAATATTTCTTTCTTTAAACTCTTTTTATTAAACACACACATCATATTCAACAATACATGTCATAAGTTCTCAAAAACAACAACAACAATAACAACAACAGGCTACACACAAACTGGGGGATTAAAAACTTAACCATTGACTCTGGTCTAGACTGGGTGATATGAGGTCTTCTGGATGTCTTGAATGTATCGGTGTGCTCGCATGCAATTTGCGTTTTTTACTCTTCCTAGGTAAATCGGTTACAGTTGGGGTCGATTTGGTTTTGAAAGAGTTAATTGCATGTCTGACATAGTGGTTTGGTACCACAGAGTGTGGCAAATTTAAACTAGCAAAAGCCTCCAGAAACTCGTCCCACCCACCAGGTCTCCTCTCTTCAGCAATCTTCTGTGGAGCCGTTACGCTTTTAATTAAGTCAAGCATGTGTGAACCAGGTATTGTTCTGCCTTTAAACACAAACTCTCCCGACTCAGTCCACGATGTAATATCTTTTGTTTTAGACATTTTATCTAAATTGTAACGGACATTTTTCACACTCCTCTGTGGAATATTCTTTAAAATCTCTTCTGCAAAATCATCTAAACCATTGCGGCCAGTAACACGATCTGTTGGGGGTGGGTCTTCTTTTACAATGCTGTCAGGCTGTGGTAGACTTAATGTTAATTTGGCGGATTCCCTATCCCCCTGTCTAGTGAGTGTTAAAAACCTCTGTAAAACACCGGTGTACATCTTAGCTTTTTCGTGGTGATCTATGTCAGACCTTTGCAATATATTTCTTATAGTCGCATCCAAATTGTTCTCCACAACATGTTGTATAGACTCACGCGTGTTAGAGGATTTCAGCTTATCCAGCTGGTGTTGCGGGATTAAAAACATCTTCTCAGCGTACTCCATCACCAGCTTATTTAGATGTAATTAAACTGGTTATAAAGGGAATTGCGACGCTTAACAACGGTAATAGAAATCCTCCTTGTTGATTGATTAACCGTCTTTTACGTCTAACGCCAACCTTTTTATCTGCAACAATCTTGATCTCTTTTCTTTTTCTCTTTAGTTTCTGATATTGTTGTGGTGATAGTGGAACATTACCATGGACTACGTTGAGAGCTACTTCACACAACGACACAATGAGTTCGTCTGTAGCGGCCTCTAAAATAACGCGTCTTTGTTTAGGTGTGGCTTTTAATAACAATTTTAAAAGATGCAGGTTTCTTAAAAGTCTTGCAGACATTTTCAAATTCCTGTCTAACAAAGTCAAAGTTTTCTTTTCTGAACGTACACAACTGGATATTGTGACAGAATGTCAGTTCTGAGACGGTACTGCTCTGGTGTTTTTGCTTTAAAGTCAATCAAAAGGTACCCGAAAGGCATGCTGGTCGCATTTTCATAACACTCCATAAAAATGTTTGTGTTTCTGGGATACATCTGGCGTGCTAATACATTGATTTGTGTATTGTCTCGGTTCGTATTCACCGTCTTTAGATATGTACACAACGCTATCGGTATCGCAATAAATCAGTCTGTCCCCCAACCTGTCCATAAGATCATAAAGTTCCAACCGTGCGTGCGCTGTCGTAAAAGCCCCGAGAAACACATTAATGTCACGAGTCTGAGCTCCTTTCCCATCTGCGTAAGACCACTGAACGACCGCAACGGTGTCTGACACAAATGAGAAATGCTTGACGTCATACTCAACGCCAAAAATGTGTCGGGCAAACTGTTCAGGGTCTGTAAGTATTTCAGTTGTCGGTAGCTGTTCGCGCATAGAGAACCGGCCCCACAATGAATTAAGAACGAGTTTCATAATGGATCTGCGTGCGGCATTAAACTCAATCTTGTCCAGATTCAGCTTAATCCCTTCTTTCTCAAAGTAATCTCTAACATAAGATTCTTTGTCGTCGTCTGTCACAACATCTTTTGGAAAACCTGAACTCTCCTGTTTGAACTGTAAAAATGTTTTAACATAATCACAAAACAATGTTTCAGATCGTTGGGGGAAATGCCAGACCTCATCGATTTTTGTCACTTCATAACCCTTCTCAATTGCTTTTAACAGCTCGATGCTAACCCAACAACCGTGAATAGCCCTTTCCTCATCTGTGTGTACACACGGATGTGTCTGGTTTTGTTGTTCAGCACAGGACCTACAAAGTGGAAACATTAACTTGCGCCCAGTCCTATAAGGCAATACAGGATGAAGCAGCTTCCGCGGCGGAAGGACCGTAGCCTTGACGAGGCCATAATAATCTTCAAGGTTTTGAAAATCCTTGTATATTATTTCAGGGTGACCAATTGGGTAGCATTTTCGCGCCTGGCAGTAGGGATAGAGAGAAGTAAAATCTACATACTTAATACGCTCGCCCTCCGCGACTTTGTGGTACAGTTTTAACGCATTAGTTCGACCCCCGAATAAAGCTTCACGTGGTTTCAATCTTTCAGGGTGATTGTAAGTAGCCATGAAGTCCATCACTGCTACGTCGGTCTGTTTAGCACGGACCCAATCACACTCCCAAACCACCTCAACCTGAAGACCGTACGCACGCTCCAAAATTTCAAGCTTGTCATCACATTGTCTTTTCAGAATACCATAAGGTACTTTTGATAACGGATTGAGATCATTAGGGTTATGACAACGTTCGCAACCATGAAAAAAACACCCAAGAAATTCGAATGCTTTTTTCACGGTACCCTCGCCATAAAAACCATCCACATAGTATTTTCCAAATGACACCTCACCACGGTTTAGAGCATGTTGAACATCTATGGACTGTGTTGTTCGGATATATTCAAGCCATTCAATTGAAATGTTTGAATACGTCTTGTTCTGGTTGATGTACGCACAGTTGCGTGTTAGCGCTATTGTGTCTTTAGGGATGAAGTGTGTTTTATACGTAGCCATACATGTGGCTGCCAA
This sequence comes from Leuciscus leuciscus, assembly GCF_965113295.1. Taxonomy (NCBI): domain Eukaryota; kingdom Metazoa; phylum Chordata; class Actinopteri; order Cypriniformes; family Leuciscidae; genus Leuciscus; species Leuciscus leuciscus. The sequence continues at coordinate 13,518,329 of NC_138745.1, forward strand.
TGTAGTGTAATTAAACGGATCAAGGCCTGTACACAGAATGAATTCATTGCGATACTTCATACATACGTCCCTCAGCAGAACAACGTCGTTTTTACCATAAATCGCCAGTTCTTTTTTAAAATCGAACATTTTGTCTGAAATGGTACTGTACCAGTTATCAAATGCCTCTCTGTCTTGGCTCGACATTGTCGCGTACCCGTAAAATTCCTTGTCAGGGTACGGACCTATGTAGTTGTCATTTTCAACACGGTTAAAGTGATGCGGGAAATACCCCTTCTCAGTGTTAGTCAGATTAAATGCAGCAGGTGTCTTGGCCAGCCGCATGGGTATGAAGGAGTATGAATCAATAAACCGCTGTTTGAATGCAGCGTCATACATTAAGATTAGACGACAGCCTTGCATCGTAATTTTAGGGGCAAACCCCTTCTTAGTAAAGTATTCCAAAAGGATGAAATTATCAAACCCTGCCGCGTTATGTGCAATCCATGTGTAATTACTGTAACGAGGCTGTCTGAATTTTTTAACGAGGCGATCCACACAATCTGGTCCTTCGGCCACGAATTCTTCTCCAGCAAACGTAATAGCGCATACGAAATTGGCGATGTGCCTTCCGTTTTCATAACGGGTCTCAAAATCGTAGAAAATGTAACGATCGTTTGGCATCTCTGCCTTAACCGGCTGGATAAAACATTGATGCACACCATCGGTAACCAAACTCTCACCACAGTGCACACAACGATCTGCAGGGCATTTATGAGGTCTGGGTTTAGTGCCGCTGACATGGTAACGTCTATTACATTTTCCGCAATATTTGGTGACATCACACTGCGCGTATTGCATACCTTGAGGTGGTTTTTTATGCATCTCAAAACAGTAGTCAGACTTACAGTAGCGCAGACAGTCGTTGCAATGTTTTGGCTTTTTGGGTTGTTTATGACATTCTGGGTCATTACAGACATCACAGACGTACCGACATCTGTGATCTCTCCTACATGTGAATCCTTGGTAGCAAAACTCACACACATATGGTGTCCCAATAAATGCGCGTAGGTTTTTAATCATAAAATAATGATTGTCATGCAGGTACAAAAACACTGTTTTAGCATGCGGATCGTCCGTGTTTGTATACTTCTCCAAAACACCCGTATCAGACCGATAGAAGACAACTATTTTAACATTGAGAATGCGTTCAAACTGTCTGATGTCATTAAATGCTATCTTGTGTTGATCAGTATATCCAGCTGACTTCTGCATTGAAGTTGCTACAGACTCTAGCTCTGCGTGCGGTTTCTGAGGGTTTAGGAAATGTGCCAGGCAGATTGCAAAACAAAGATTGTTTGAGACGTTCGTGGGGCAGAACAGATTAAGTCTGTTTTTGCCAATCACTTCGTTGTGCGCATGGTCACGTAACTTTCGATAAGCACCGCCATGTTTACCTCTTGCTATCGACACTCTTAAATTCAATCTCTCATCAAACTGTACATCAGAGTTGCTCTGCATTATTTTTTCAAGCTCGTTTATAAATAGATCTACACTGTAACCATTGCCACCTGACAAAAGTGTACTAACATCTGATGTCAAACTCGGACCCCTCAAGGTGATGCTGATTAAACTACCATCTCCACCTAACAGTCTGGAAAACGCCACTATTTCAGAAAGTGTGTCATGTAAAAACATGGTGTAGGCTGCTAAATCTGTAGAAGATATCTCCCGCAGATTTATAAGCCTGTGGATTTCCAGACCATTGAACCTAGTTCGTGGCAGTACAGTGTACCCACTCACATCACCGCCCTCTCTTACAAGTGATTCTATATCGCCACGTGTGAGACCCATGTTGGGTGCATCGGGGTTGAGTGTGGGTTGTGACTGTGTACACATCCCTCCTCCTGACTGCTGGGGAGTTACAAAATGTTCAAAATCAGAATTTGGTTCTGGAGTAGGTTCAGATACCACTCCTGACTGCTGGGGGGTTACAAAATGTTCAAAATCAGAATTTGGTTCTGGAGTAGGTTCAGATACCTCTCCTGACTGCTGGGGTGTTACAAAATGTTCAAAATCAGAATTTGGTTCTGGAGTAGGTTCAGACACCTCTCCTGACTGCAGTGTATTCACTAAATGTTCAAAATCAGAATTTAGTTCTGGATCTTCATCTGACATCGAGCTCATAATGGTTAATAATTCTACCAAAGTGTCTTTTGTAGACTTAGGCCTATTAATTTCCTCCATTGTCTGTATTAAATAACGCAATGTTTCTGTGTTATTGCACTGATCAAGGGGTACCACACTACCATCATCTCGTCTAAACCTCGCTACCCGATCCTGATCAAAATCATCTGACTCCCGACAACGTTTGGCCATTTTAAAACAATTTTGTTTTGTTTTTTATTTAAACAATAGGTAGGTTGTACACTTGAAACTACAGAAAATAAAACCAGTGAAAAAAGAAAGAAAGAAAAACTACCTAATCAACAGCTACACAACCAGTCTGAAATTACACACGGTAAAAGAAAAAACACATTGTGTAAAAGAAAAAAAGTAAAACACACAAAAATAAAATTAAAATAATACGCAACTAATCACAACTCATCGGTGATTCTTTTTAAGCATGAACACAACCTGTTTTAACAGATCCACCATCAGACTTTGACCTTGGGCTTCTTTTTGGTTATCACCCCTATGCAATCGTTGCACTGCTAAGACTTGTTTAATCCAAATACCCTGCTGTTGTAGCACTGCTTTCGTAGAACATTCACAAACATCATGCTTTTTCTCATAAGCATCTAAGCGTCTCTCAAAACCATTAAGGCGTTCGTTAAGGGTTTTGTTTAAACGTACCTCGATGTTGTTCAATGTGGTGTTGACAGCCTCCTGTATCAGTCCGAATATGTGTTGAATGTCTATTTTGGGTTGTGATTCCCGTCTGAAAGCCTCCTGATTTGAAGGCAGCTGTTCATGGTCGGATTCTTCCACAGCCACTACGCTCTCGCTGGATGGAACACGTCGCTGTGTTTCGGGTTCGGGTGTAAATACACAGTCGTCCCACGATTCTATCAGACCATCACTCCAGCTCTGAACGTCATTTATATCGGGGACTGCATTGTCATCCACGACCACATCTGTTGAGAAAAAAGATGGGATAAAATAAAAATAGTATATTTCATGCATTAAAAGATGATATATATATATATATATTTTTTTTTTTCAACATGCCTATTTATAAAGGTGTTTGAGAAGAGATGTCTACACTTTTAGACATTGTTCTCCACCACAGTAAGTTAAAAAGATAGGCTAAAAGCATACTCTAAGAGATATGCAAGTTCACGTTTTTTTTTTTTTTTTTTTTTTTTAAACAACATGCATGTCAACAACAGTTTTAAAGTAGCGCAATGTTAGCGCGCACATCCACACACACACACACATACACGGGACTCTCTCTCTATTACATCCAAATAAAAACATTATCATACTCTGCTACATTATCTGCATCTGATTTAGTATAATTAGAAATCAATCCAACAGCTTTGTTTGATCACATACTTTTAGCAGCAGATCGTCTTGGCTTCTTCCGGGATGATGTCTGTGGTTTGAAATCAGCTGGTACTTTTGCTTTTGGTGCGATGTCCACAGCAGCTTTACGCTTGAGTCTGTTTTTCGGTTTTGCTTCTATTCCACGCGAACTAGTCTTCTCCGTAGCATTAGTGGATTCAGACGCACCAATACGGTTCACAATGTTTGATAAACCTTCTGGAAATACACATAAGGTAGTTTTAAACTAAAAGCATCAGGCCGTAATAGCAAATATTATACTGGTCGATAATGTCGAAATACCAACACTTACTGATTGGTGGAATGCACACATTGTCTCGCGGGGGTGCATGCACTAATGCTGCGACAGTTTCCCGTTTCGGTCGGGCTGGTAAAAAAGATAGAGAGAGAGAGTGAGATACAAAGAAGATACGATATTTTTTCTTACGCACAATACAATATCTGAAGCATATGTGTTCACACACGCGCGCACACACACGCAATGCATACGGTTCAGTTTTAGGAAGCAGAATACACAAACACTTACGATGCACAAGGACTTCCGTGCTCTCTCGCGATGGGGCCTGTACAGTGCTGGACCTCCGATTCGGATCTCCTCCTGGTTTATAAAAGGGTCATTCCACGAAATCAGTGCCTTTTCAACTTTGAAAAATTAAAATATAAAATAAGTTTAAACAATTAAAAAAAAAAATCCATTAAATGAAGACAGCATAAAATAACAAGAAATCGTATTGTGCCATCTCAGGCTATGTAATTTTTTATTTTATGACTATTTATCTACCTGATGTTTTGATATTTTTGTCATGCCTGTTACAGACACATGCGTTACTATATACTATAGTTTTAATTAGAAATATGTTATAATTTCCACATATATGAGCAGTATTTAAGTCCCTCTTTTCACTGGAATTGTTAAAAAAATAGATTTTTTTTTCAATATTATATTTGTCATTCAGATGACCAAGAACATACAAATTTTGGAGGGTGATCACATGTCAATTAAGAAAAATATATATTTTTACAAGAGAGATATTAAAATAAGGGCTTTGTCAAAAATACAATATAGATAGGGTTACAATGGAAAAACTTGGAAGGCCATTTCAAATATAATTTTTATATTTTTTATGAAATTAATGACAGTAACAGGATTGACATCATAGTAACAGGACTGACCAGAGTAACAGGGATGACAGGACACACATTCTTCAGCATACACTGCACATATTTGTTTACATCATTTTGTAAAATTTTACCTTTTTAAATTGTATTACTTGACATAGCCTAGTTGTATTAGTGAAGCACATTACATTTCTAAGAGATCTAAAGATTTAAGGGTATTGTAATTAGAGTAATTAGACCCATGCGTCCATCTGTTTGTCTGTGTGAGTATGTCCCCTCACAGAACTTAAAATATACTGATCTGGTTCAATTATTAGGCAAGGAAGATAATCAGATCTTGGTCTTTCTATGATCATCTGAAAACAGATGCTAACATTTGGTTTCACTTTCTTGAACATTACAAGATTGGGGCGAGGGTCTGCAGTCACCTTACTGCTATTGTTTGTAATCGCACAAAAAAGTCATTTTTAGGGGTTCAAGCACGAAGTGCTGAAACCCTATTGTAATCGTCCTGATTTTTAGGGGTTCAAGCACGAAGTGCTGAAACCCTATTGTAATTGTACTGATTTTTATTAGGGGTTCAAGCATGAAATGCTGAAACCCTATTGTAATTGTAAGGATTCGTAAAACGCATCGTGCAGGACAAACCGTAAGGCCTAGAGACGTGAGACCTGGCCAGATGGTAGGCCTCAATTTGGGGACAACCTATCAGAGTATGACCCCAATTGGCCCATAGGTGGCGCTACAGCAACCAAAAGTACTAAATCGCTCATAACTCTTAGACCGTTTGTCCCAGGATCAAGTGTCTTATATCGTTGGAATCCTTGGCTCAAGGCGGACAAAATGGCTATCTCCGATTTGCTCGCCCTTCAGGCGCCAATTTCGAGTAAATTGCATTTTTTTGAAAAACCTATTTTTGCAAACTTCTCCTAGGTTTTTCTCCCGATCGGAACCAAACCACTGCAAGAATATTCTCTGGAGTCTGACAATCAATAATCATCCAAAAAATTCAAAATTTCAATCAACGGTCGATAAAGGGAACCAAAATATTTGATGGCACCAGGGCCACTTTTACTAAAACAGTTATAAATTGTGAACGGAAAGAGATTTTTTTGCTAAACTTGGGATACTTCTTCCTGAGCTCAATCTGAGATCACTTGAAAAAAATCGCAACAATTGGCCACTAGGTGGCACTATAAAACGGTTATAACTTGTGAACGGAAAGAGATATTTTCACAAAACTTGGGACACATGTTCATGAGCTCATTCTGAGGTCACGTGAAAAAAATCATGGCAATTGGTTACTTGGTGGCGCTATAAAATTGTTATAACTTGTGAGCGGAAAGAGATATTTTCGCTAAACTTGGGACACATGTTCATAAGCTCAATCTGAGTTGACATGAAAAAAATCGTGACAATTGGCCTTTTGTTGGCGCCATAACAGTGAAAAAATCATGAAAATAGCTATAAGCGCACCCAACCATTAGTCTACTGATAATTGGCACGCAGTGTCTTTGTCCAGGGTGCCATGATAGTCTATGAGAACATTGGTGTATCTCAAAAAACTCAGTATACGTCATTGGCACAATGCCTTGAAGGAGCCTTAGAAGTTTCAAGCCCGTGTTTTATTCACATGAGTGACCTCTTAAGACTCCTGAATCCTTGCCGAGTCCAACAATACCAAACATGCCAGGTTTCGCCTTATGACTTTTGTAAGTGTCATTTAGAGCTTTAAAAAATTGTGGTTATCTTCAAAGCCGTTAGTCCGATCGAGACAACAACAAAAAAACAAAGAAAATTTGAAGACATAGGTAAATAGCTAAACAATAACGCCAAAATGTTAAAATTAGGATAGGAACTGACAAAAAAATTTATTAAATCTAATCAATTTCACCCATGGATCATTTTGATGCTCTCACATGTTTGAAACGAACAATGATGGATTGTGATGAAATTTGTTTTGAATTGGGACTGGCGAATCCCCGTCCATACTGTCAATGACCGTTCGCAAAGACCCGCCCACTTTAGTTACTGTTGCTATGTCTGACAAGCGTATGTCTGACTCTCACACCACACCAAGTTCTCACGCAGTGAAAAATACATTGCGGATCAGAGAAAAGACTGCGCACTGACAGACAAGTACTTTTGATATGAAACAAAGTCTCACCTTTCAAATGTAGTAATTTTTTAGAGACATTTAAACAATAAATACCGTTTTGTGTAGGGGTGACCCCGAATAGTCGAAGATTCGATGCTTCGATAGGCCAACGATAGGCCAACGTTAACATGTTTCACGCATAGACTGGGTTTCACGTTAGAATCTATTTTATCCGCGCGCACAATTTGAAAAGACTCCAACGGACAGACAGAGTGAAAGACGTTCAGGATTTGTTCTCTCGATCAGGTACAAGTGATTTCAAAACTTTTCAGCCGGTTCTAATTTTATTTTTGGATGCTGTGAACATTTTTAGCTAAAAAGACTGCCTCTCCAGTTTAGCATTTATTGTTGTTTCTGCAGTTAAAAAGACAAAGTTGAAAATTCTGGCTACTATCGTTATTTTAATAATTTCTTTATTTTAATTTTATTTATTAATCTGTCAGGGTTATCTAATCTTAACTATTTGTGGCTTGTGTTTTGAATATGTTCCCCTGCACTTTAGGCATTTTGCACACATTTGCTCCTCATCCTGTGACTTGATTCTGATTTATTTCGTTTTGTATTTTTATTTATTAGAAAGGTATATTCTGTTCTAATTTAATTTAGTAAATTAATTGTTTATTTTTTCGGTGCATCGATGTTGTGCTGTAGGCTGGCCTGCTCATTCAGGTAATTTAGCCGATTTAATTTGATTTGCATGTGAAATTGATTTATTTATGTTATTTCTTAGTTTTATTGATCAAAAATGTTTTTATACATTTTCTTCTATATCTTTGTGTGATTTTCTGTACATCGCGGCTTTGAAACGTTAAAGCCCCGCCCCCAGCCCCACCCCCATACACATGATTCGACTATTAATCGACTATAGGCAAGACATGACGATTCTGATTCGACTATGAAAATCCATAGTCGGGGACAGCCCTAGTTTTGTGACTCTTTAATGTGTCTGACAGATCGCTGTAGACTCGAGGCTCAGTTAAAGCTGCTTGTGAACTGATCATCTCTTCCTTCTAGTTAATTTATAGCATTAAAATAAACATGAATAAACATAAAAGGAATGTTGTTTTAAAGTGCTAAGACGTCAGTACACTTTGTTTTTCAAATTTAAATCCTCCAATGTTAATCTACTAACTCTCCTGACTGCTTTGTTGGGCAAAATGGCGGATTATGATTAGTCAGATCACCTGTCAATCAAACTCCCTGCAAAGGGTCAATTGAGAATGCCTGTGCGCACAATCCAGATCTAATCGACAACTTTGCAGTTGCACAAAGGAAAGCTCGGAAAATGTAAGAGAGCATCTTTTTTATGTATTTGGACCTAGGCCTAACAATGTGTTATGGTGCGCTGTTGTTGTTTTTTTTTTGGTGAGCGTAGGCTACTCCTGATTTTGTTAGTCATCTCATCTCTTATATATCCTGCCCTATTCATGGTAGCCTACTCGCGGACATTGCGTCATCAATGTCATCAATTGCGTCATCAAGGGGCCCGCCTTGATAATCCTACTTAAGGGCCCGGTGTTGGCTCGTTACGCCACTGAATATAATTGTCTAAACTCCTTATCAAAATTACATATTTACAACAAATCTGACACATATATATATGGGCACACTTTGAGTACTACTAATATAAGTGGTGGAGATCAGGCAAGACTATAAGAAGACTCAGGCAAAAAGGTGCTATAACTGTAAAAACGCTTTAAAACCATATATTTCCTATGGTACACTGCCTGTATTGGCTGTAAATTGACTTTTTCATCTATGATGGCAGTTGTTAAATGCTTGCTAAATAAAACTTAATGTCTTTTGATGCTTGTGTGCTTAAAGGCCTTAAAGGCCTTAACTGCTTGAACCCCGATAAATGCTGCTTGCAGCTTTAATTAGGGGTTCAAGCACGAAGTGCTGAAACCCTATTGTTATTGTAAGGATTTTTATTATTAGGGGTTCAAGCACGAAGTGCTGAAACCCTATTGTAATTGTAAGGATTTTTATTATTATTATTATTATTCTTCTCCGCTAAAACGCATCGTGCAGCCCAAACCGTAAGAGCTAGAGACTTGAAACTTGGCCACAAGGTAGTACAAAAATCGAGGAGAGGTTATCAAAGTATGAGCCCGATTGGCCAATAGGTGGCGCTATAGCGCAAAAAAAAAAAAAAAATCACTATTTTGCTCATATCTCAATAACCATTTGTCTCAGCTTCAAGTGTCATACATCATTGGAATCCTTGGCTCAAGCCGAACAAGAAATATAGGAGGTATTTTATTTCCGGTATGCAAATTTTTCCGCCATTTTGGATTTTGTCCAAAACCTACTTTTGCGAACTAGTCCCTGGTTTTTCGCCCGATCGGAACCAAACCAGTGCAGAAATGTTCACAGTAGTCTGAATATCAATAATTATCGAAAAAAAGTTGAAATTTCGATTCACGGTCGCTAAGGGGTGCCAAAACGTTTGAAGAAGGCGGAGCCTATTTTACTAAAATGGCTATAACTCCAGAAGTAAATGAGGTATCTTCACCAAACTCGGTACACATGTGTAAGAGGTCAATCTGGGGTCACGGTAAAGAAATCGCGACGATTGAAGACTAGGTGGCGCTATAATATGAAAAAAACATAAATCAGGCTATAACCACCTGACCGTTAGTCCGATTGACTTGAAAATTGGTATGCAGTGTCTTGGTCCAAGGTGCCATGTATGTCTATAAGGACATTGGTGTATCTCAAAAAACATGGCCGCCATCGGCCAATGAAGTTTGAGCAACTATTAGACAAGGTTAACGGAGGCCGATCGGAACGAAACTCGATGGGCATGTTCGACTCATGGCCCTAGAGGTCTGTAAGAATTTTGAAAGAAATCGGCCACTAGTTGGTGCTAACGAGTTTTATGGCTCTGTAATCACGTGGTGTTACACTTATCGTCACAAAATGCATATCATTTGATAGAGCTGCTCATCCTGAACAACTTTGCCTCTAGAACCATTCCTGTCAATCAAACCGTTCATTAAATATTCATGAATATGTTAAAAACCTACTTTTGCGAACTAGTCCCTGGTTTTTCGCCCGATCGGAACCAGACCAGTCTAGGACAATTCTCTGGACTCTCTAGATCAATAATTATCAAAAAAAAGTTGAACTTTTGCATTTGTATGGCTGTAATAGGGTCATTTATAAAATGGGCGTGGCAAAATACACTAAAAAGCCTATAAATCCTAAATGAAAACTCAGAACTTCACAAAAGTTGGTGAGCATATGTGACATGACATCATTAACAAGCATGCAACATTTTATGGAGATTGGACCAAAGGTGGCGCTATAACTGTTAAAAAGCTTTAAAACCATATATTTCCTATGGTAAACTGCTTGTATTGGCTGTAAATGGTCTTTTCCATCTCTGATCATATAGTTTTCATATCATAATGTTCAAAACTAGTGCAATACAATTCTCTGGACTCACTAGGTCAATAATTGTCAGAAAAAGTTGAACTACTTCATTTGGATAGATATAATAGGTCCACTTCAAAATGTAGCCTTTACCAAGTGTCCCCGAAAGCCTATATCTCTTTAATGAATGACTCAGACCTTCTTAAAAAGCCAGTGAAATATCACTCTGAACATGCATGAAAATTTTCAGACCGATCGGACAAAATTTGCCTCTATAACAGTTAAAAAGGTGAAAATTATATGAATATAATGGCATATTAAGCCAATAAGTTGTATTTTACTGCCCCCTGCTGTTTAAAATTTATAAAATCACTATTTTAACATTTACAATTACATTTAGTCAAAATCCGTCCGTTAAAGTATTAGTATTGACAGTTTTATCACATCATATATTTCAAATGTCTGTATCTACAACATAATGTGTTTGTGTAGTCTTAGGTTTCTGAATAAATTCTGAATCTTCTGATTAATAGCTAACAAAGACTTTGTGAAATGTTTATAGACCATTCAAATATATTTTCATTATGACATATCCCAATAGCATTGAAAAAACAACAACAACATTTGTCTTCGTGTGTGTGTGTGTGTGTGTGTGTGTGTGTGTGTGTAAGCATGCATGATTGAGTTAACATGGAAAAACTGGTTTGCTTTAGTGCAGAAAACTGCTTAACTATATAGTTATAACTATAAATCCTAAACGAAAACTCAGAACTTCACAAAAATTGATGAGCATATGTGTCATAACCTGCTAAAGAAGCATGGAAAATTTTATGGAGATCGGACCATAGTTGGCGCTATAACTGTTAAAACGCTTTAAAACCATATATTTCCTATGGTAAATTGCCTGTATTTGCTGTAAATGGTGTCTTCTATCTATTATCGTATAATGTTCATATCATAATGTTCAAAACCAGTGCAGCACAATTCTCTGAACTCTCTAGATCAATAATTATCAGAAAAAAAGTTTAACTTCTTCAAAAGGTGATTTTATATGAATATAATGACATATTAAGCCAATAAGTGGTATTTTACTGCCCCCTGCTGTCATTTCATCATACTACTCCCTAATATTGTTATAAAATTCATATTTAGACTTTATAAAATCATTATTTTAACATTTACAATCACATTTTGTCAAAACTCATCTATTGAGTATTACTATTGACAATTGTGTTACACTGAGATATGGAAATGGACGAAAGTAAGTGAATGAAATGAAACGAAAGTATAACGGCATTTAAGCCACGCCCCCCCAGTACAAATTCACTGATAACTCGAAAACGGAAAGTCGTTGCGCGCTCAAATTTTTATGGTAAGGTCCTCTCCGGGCTCTTGATCGAAACGTGTCGTCGCGGGCCTCGGGAGCGCGCCCCCCCCCCGCGGATCGCCAGATCGCGGGACCCCCGATTTTGAACCGCCGTAACTCCCGACCCAGACCACCCCGAACCTTGTGTGAGAGCTCGTTGGAAAGGGCCCACCCTTGGCTAGCTTCGATTCAAATGTGGTGTAATTTGCCCTGGGCATTCCAGAGATAACAGCCCCAAAATACATGCCTTTGAACAGTCATAACTCCCGGGCCCAATCACCCAAAAACACAGCGATGGTCTCATTCAACAGGGCTCCTCAAGAACTATCTATGCTCTGAATTTCAGAATTTTTCGCCTTCTGGTTCCCGAGATATAAGTGAAAAACCAAATTCCCATTCATTCATTCAAACACTTCAACTGTAAGATGGAGGCTGTAATTCCACTGTTGTCAACTAGAGGGAGCAGCAGTATTAGACATAGTATTAATCTTTTTATCAGCTTTCAGCTTTGGTCAACAAACAAATGGTTAAAGCTATTTTTTTTTTTGACTGATAATATAGATCACAATGAAATATATGAAATGGTTAGACCATTAAAATATTTTTTTCACAATAACACATCCTAAAGACATTGAAAACATATGTGTGTGTGTGTGTGTGTGTGTGTGTGTGTGTGTGTGTGTGTGTGTGTGTGTGTGTGTGTGTGTGTGTGTGTGTGTGTGTGTGTAAGCATGCATTATTGAGTTAACATGGAAAACACTTATATTACAATAACTATTATAACAATCATATTTTGTCAGTGTTTATCACTTCATTTGCACTGACACTTCACATAATTGCTAGTAATGTGGTAAATCACGCTAGAAACATGGTAAATCATAGTAAATAATTGATGGTCTCATTCAACAGGGCTCCTCAAGCACTATCTATGCTCTGAGTTTCAGAATTTTTCGCCTTCTGGTTCCCGAGATATAAGTGAAAAACCAAATTCCCATTCATTCATTCAAACACTTCAACTGTAAGATGGAGGCTGTAATTCCACTGTTGTCAACTAGAGGGAGCAGCAGTATTAGACATAGTATTAATCTTTTTATCAGCTTTCAGCTTTGGTCAACAAACAAATGGTTAAAGCTATTTTTTTATTATTATTATTGGACTGATAATATAGATCACAATGAAATATATGAAATGGTTAGACCATTAAAATATTTTTTCACAATAACACATCCTAAAGACATTGAAAACATATTTGTATCTGTGTGTGTGTGTGTGTGTGTGTGTGTGTGTGTGTGTGTGTGTGTGTGTGTGTGTGTGTGTGTGTGTGTGTGTGTGTGTGTGTGTGTGTGTAAGCATGCATTATTGAGTTAACATGGAAAATACTTATTACAATAACTATTATAACACAATCATATTTTGTCAGTGTTTATCACTTCATTTGCACTGACACTTCACATAATTGCTAGTAATGTGGTGTATCAAGGTAAATCATTCTAGAATTCTGGCAAATCATTCTAGAACATGGTATATCATGGCAAATATGCTAGAACATGGTAAACTATGCTAGAACAGGGTTAATCATGGTAAACTATAATAAATCATGGTAAACTATGATAAATCATGATAAACTATGGTAAACCATGCTACAATCACAGTAAACAATGGTAAATCATACTAGAATGTAGTATTTCATGGTAAATCATGGTAAACTACGGTAAATCATGCTAGAATCATAGTAAATAATACTAGAATGTGGTAAATTGTTGTGGGAGGAGCCTATTTTACTAAAATGGCTATAACTCAAGAAGTAAATGAGATATCTTCACCAAACTTAGTACACATGTGTATGGGTTCAATTTGAGGTCACAGTAAACAATGTTATGGAGATCGGACCATAGGTGGTGCTATAACTGTTAAAAAGCTTTAAAACCATATATTTCCCATGGTAAACTGCCTGTATTGGCTGTAAATGGTCTTTTCCATCTATTATGTCAGTGGTTACATGCTTGCTTAATAACTCTTAATAACTTTTGATGCTTTTGTGCTTAAATGCCTTAAAGGCCTTAACAGCTTGAACCCCGATAAATGCTGCTTGCAGCTTTAATTATTATTATTTTCCCCTAAAACGCATCGTGCAGCCCAAACCGTAAGAGCTGGAACCTTGAAAGTTGGCCAAATGGTAGTCCTCAATTTGGGGAGAACGTATCAAAGTATGACCTCGATTGGCCCATAGGTGGCGCTATAGCGACCAAAAGCGCAAAACTGCTCATAACTCCTAGACCGTATGTCGTATACTCAAGTGTCTTATATCATTGGAAAGCTGGACGCCTGACGAACAAAACGTATATCTCCGATTTCATTTCCGCCATGATAGATTTTCCACCATTTTGAATTTTGTCAAAAACCTACTTTTGCGAACTAGTCCCTGGTTTTTCGCCCGATCGGAACCAAACCAGTGCAGAAATGTTCTCTGGAGTCTGAATATCAATAATTATCGAAAAAAAGTTGAAATTTCCATTCACGGTCGCTAAGGGGCGCCCAAATGTATGTTGTGGGAGGGGCCTATTTTACTAAAATGGCTATAACTCCAGAAGTAAATGAGGTATCTTCACCAAACTTGGTTCACTTGTGTAAGAGGTCAATCTGAGGTCACAGTAAAAAAATTGCGGTGATTGGCCACATGGTGGCGCTATAATATGAAAAAAACATAAAACAGGCTATAACCACCTGACCGTTAGTCCGATTGACTTGAAAATTGGTATGCAGTGTCTTGGTCCAAGGTGCCATGTATGTCTATGAGGACATTGGTGTATCTCAAAAAACATGGCCGCCATCGGCCAATGAAGTTTGAGCACCTATTAGACAAGGTTAACGGAGGCCGATCGGAACGAAACTCGGTGGGCATGTTCTACTCATGGCCCTAGAGGTCTGTAAGAATTTTGAAAGAAATCGGCCACTAGTTGGCGCTAACGAGTTTTATGGCTCTGTAATCACGTGGTGTTACACTTATTGTCACAAAATGCATACCATTTGATAGATCTCCTCTTGTTGAACAACTTTGCCTCAAGAACCATTCCTGTCAATCAAACCGTTCATTAAATATTCATAATTATGTTAAAAACCTACTTTTGCGAACTAGTCCCTGGTTTTTCGCCCGATCGGAACCAAACAAGTCTAGGACAATTCTATGGACTCTCTAGGTCAATAATTATCAAAAAAAAGCTGAACTTTTGCATTTTTCGTATGGCTATAACAGGGTCATTTAGAAAATGGGCGTGGTAAAATGCACTCAAAAGCCTATAAATCCTAAACGAAAACTCAGAACTTCACAAAAATTGATGAGCATATGTGTCATAACTTGCTAAAGAAGCATGGAAAATTTTATGGAGATCGGACCATAGTTGGCGCTATAACTGTTAAAATGCTTTAAAACCATATATTTCCTATGGTAAATTGCCTGTATTTGCTGTAAATAGTGTCTTCTATCTATTATCGTATAATGTTCATATCATAATGTTCAAAACCAGTGCAGCACAATTCTTTGAACTCTCTAGATCAATAATTATCAGAAAAAAAGTTTAACTTCTTCAAAAGGTGATTTTATATGAATATAATGACATATTAAGCCAATAAGTGGTATTTTACTGCCCCCTGCTGTCATTTCATCATACTATTCCCTAATATTGTTATAAAATTCATATTTAGACTTTATAAAATCATTATTTTAACATTTACAATCACATTTTGTCAAAACTCATCTATTGAGTATTACTATTGACAATTGTGTTACACTGAGATATGGAAATGGACGAAAGTAAATGAATGAAATGAAACGAAAGTATAACGGCATTTAAGCCACGCCCCCAAATACAAATTCATTCATAACTCGAAAACGGAAAGTCGTTGCGCGCTCAAATTTTGATGGTGAGGACCTCTCGGGGCTCTTGATCGAAACGTGTCGTCGCGGGCCTCGGGAGCGCGCCCCCCCGCGCATCGCAAGCCCGCGGACCCCCGACTTTGAACGACCGCAACTCCCGACCCAAACCACCCCGAACCTTGTGTGAGAGCTCGTTGGAAAGGGCGCGTCCTTGGCTAGCTTCGATTCAAATGTGGTGTTATTTGCCCTGGGCATTCCAGAGATAATAGCCCGAACAGATATGCCTTATAACAGTCATAACTCCCAGCCCCAATCGCCCAAAAACACCTTGATGGTCTCATTCAACAGGGCTCCTCAAGCACTATCTATGCTCTGAGTTTCAGAATTTTTCGCCTTTTGGTTCCTGAGATATAAGTAAAAAAACAAATTCCCATTCATTCATTCAAACACTTCAACTGTAAAAAAAGCTATAATACCACTGTTGTCCACTAGAGGGAGCAGCAGGATTACGCATGATCTTTTAATTCGCTTTCAGTATTGGGAAATAAACAAATGCTTTAAGAAGCAATCTTTTTTATTACGATGTTTTTTTTTTTATTGTGATATTTGTATATATATTTTTTTTTTATTATGATTATGAACGGTTTGATTGACATTAGTGATTCTTGAGGCAAAGTTGTTCAAGATGAGGAGATGAAGATATTTTCACAATATCACATCCTAAAAACATTGAAAACATATTTGTCTTTGTGTGTGTGTGTGTGTGGATGTGTTTGTGTTTGTGTGTGTGTCTGTGTGTGTAAGCATGCTTAATGGAAAGAACATGGAGAAACTGCTTTGTTTTACTGGTGGATAAAAAAGTATTTCAAATGAAAGTGAGTCAATTAGTGGTCTTCTACTGCCCTCTGCAGGACATTCTACTTAATAAAATATTTTCATCTGTGCTTTTGCATTAGTTTTTGGACTATATAAAATTACTTGCATGAAAATCACCTATTATAACACAGTCATGTTTTGTCAAAGTTTATCACTTCATTTTTACTGAGCTCTCAGTTTGAACAATTCTGCCTCTCAGTGATTAATTTGAAATCTGAAAATGGTGTTATACAGAGGAGATTTGCAATTATCATTTTGTTACCTATCTTTTATTTTAAATATCTACATCTACAAAAAAATGTGTGTGCATGTGTGTGTTCAAGCATGGTTAGTGTATTAAGTATTATTGTTTAAGTATTATTGTTTTCATTTACATTTTAACCACCAGAAGAAGAACACTCATTGGTTCATTCTGCTCACTAAAATATTATTTTTCATTTTTTTTCCATTTGAAATATTGTTTAAACTTAATAAAATCATTAAAATAACATTTCAAATCATATTTTGTCTGTTTATAAATCCCACAGACTCACATTGGCTGCAATACTAATGTTTTTGTAAAACACAGACCTGATAGTCTAATCTGTGTGTATTGTGCATATATTATTGATATTATTACTATTGCAAATCATGTTATTGTAACTCATATCTTAATAGAATATTATTTGTAATTTTAATTCTTTATTTCTTAATTTTTTTTTATGATTACTACAGATATTATCACCAAAGATATCAACTACACCTTCACTTTTAGTATTGACACGCTGCACACACAGCACAATCACACACTCACTAATGCATTCAAATAAATGTAATCTTACTGTGCTACTTTATTTGTACATGATTAGAATGAACAGAAATCTAAGAATATTTTTCTTCTTTTGTTAAAGCCATTTCAGACTCCAAATAAGCATTATATTACTAATCATCTATTTTAAAGGTGCCATACAATTGAAAACTGTATTTATCTTGGCATAGTTGAATGATAAGAGTTCTGGACATGGAACTGACATACCGTGAGCCTCAAACACCATTGTTTCCTCCTTCATGTGTAAATCTCCTGTTTGCAAAAGACCGCTGAAAAATGAGTGAATCCCACCATAACACCGACTGTGACGTTGGAGTCAGGATCATTAATATTTATACCCCCCAAATTAGCATTTTCCAGTCCATGTTCTAGGCCAGGCAGTGTTAATGTGGACCTGCACAGCCGAATCATCAGAAGATCTGCAGGTATTGTGAAGAAGCAAGCAAGGACAATAGTGAAAATGGCAGATCATGGATATAAATGCTATGTCTGAGGCTGTGCTGCGGATTTGAGAACTTTTCATTCCCTTCCCACAAAAGAGAACTGTCAACAGGCATGGTTGATGTTTACAACAGGATACCTCACCATTTTAATTCAAAGCTGTTAGTTTGCTCTTAACGGAGGCCGATCAGAACGAAACTCGGTGGGCATGTTCGACTCGTGGCCCTAGAGGTCTGTAAGAATTTTGAAAAATCAGCCACTAGTTGACGCTAACAGGTTTTACGGCTATGTAATCACGTGATGCATATCATTTGATAGATCTCCTCATACTGAACAACTTTGCCTCAAGAACTACTGCTGTCAATCAATTTGTTCATTAAATACTTGCGATTATGTTAAAAAACCTACTTTTGCGAACTAGTCCTAGGTTTTTCGCCCGATCGGAAATATACCAGTGCAGTACAATTCTCTGGAAGCTCTAGATTATTAATTATATAAAAAACTGTAACTTTACCCATTGGGTAGCCATAACAGGATCATTTAGAAAATGTGTATGGCAAAAAACACTCAAAAGCCTGTAAATCCTAAACAAAAACTCAGACAACTCACTAAACTGCCTTATGTGCTTAAAGACCCTAAATGCTTGAACCCCGCTAAATGCTGCTTGCAGCTTTAATTATTATTATTAGGGGTTCAAGCACGAAGTGCTGAAACCCTATTGTAATTGTGCTGATTTTTAGGGGTTCAAGCACGAAGTGCTGAAACCCTATTGTAATTGTACTGATTTTTATTATTAGGGGTTCAAGCACGAAGTGCTGAACACCTATTGTAATTGTAAGGATTTTTATTAGGGGTTCAAGCATGAAATGCTGAAACCCTATTGTAATTGTGCTGATTTTTATTAGGGGTTCAAGCACGAAGTGCTGAAACCCTATTGTAATTGTCCTGATTTTTATTATTATTTTTCTTCTGCCGTAAAACGCATCGTGCAGCCCAAACCGTAAGAGCTGGAACTTTGAAACTTTGCCATATGGTAGTACAAAAATCGAGGAGAGGTTATCAAATTATGACCTCGAATGGCCCATAGGTGGCGCTATAGCGACCAAAAGCGCGAAACTGCTCATAACTCCTAGACCGTATGTCGTAGACTCAAGTGTCTTATATCATTGGAAAGCTGGATGCCTGACGAACAAAACGTATATCTCCGATTTCATTTCCGCCATGATAGATTTTCCGCCATTTTGAATTTTGTCAAAAACCTACTTTTGCGAACTAGTCCCTGTTTTTTTGCCCGATCGGAACCAAACCAGTGCAGAAATGTTCTCTGGAGTCTGAATATCAATAATTATCGAAAAAAAGTTGAAATTTCCATTCACGGTCGCTAAGGGGCGCCCAAATGTATGTTGTGGGAGGGGCCTATTTTACTAAAATGGCTATAACTCCAGAAGTAAATGAGGTATCTTCACCAAACTCGGTACACATATGTATGAGCTCAATATGAGGTAACAGTAAAAAAATCGCGGCGATTGGCCACATGGTGGCGCTATAATATGAAAAAAACATAAAACAGGCTTTAACCACCTGACCGTTAGTCCGATTGACTTGAAAATTGGTATGCAGTGTCTTGGTCCAAGGTGTCATGTATGTGTATGAGGACATTGGCGTATCTAAAAAAACATGGCCGCCATCGGCCAATGAAGTTTGAGCACCTATTAGACAAGGTTAACGGAGGCCGATCGGAACGAAACTCGGTGGGCATGTTCTACTCATGGCCCTAGAGGTCTGTAAGAATTTTAAAAGAAATCGGCCACTAGTTGGCGCTAACGAGTTTTATGGCTCTGTAATCACGTGGTGTTACACTTATTGTCACAAAATGCATACCATTTGATAGATCTCCTCTTGTTGAACAACTTTGCCTCAAGAACCATTGCTGTCAATCAAACCGTTCATTAAATATTCGTAATTATGTTAAAAACCTACTTTTGCGAACTAGTCCTAGGTTTTTCGCCCGATCGGAACCAAACCAGTCTAGGACAATTCTATGGACTCTCTAGGTCAATAATTATCAAAAAAAAGTTGAACTTTTGCATTTTTCGCATGGCTAACAGGGTCATTTAGAAAATGGGCGTGGTAAAATGCACTCAAAAGCCTATAAATCCTAAACGAAAACTCAGAACTTCACGAAAATTGATGAGCATATGTGTCATAACCTGCTTAAGAAGCATGGAAAATTTTATGGAGAGCGGACCATAGTTGGCGCTATAACTGTTAAAACGCTTTAAAACCATATATTTCCTATGGTAAATTGCCTGTATTTGCTGTAAATGGTGTCTTCTATCATATAATGTTCATATCATAATGTTCAAAACCAGTGCAGCACAATTCTCGGAACTCTCTAGATCAATAATTATCAGAAAAAAAGTTTAACTTCTTCAAAAGGTGATTATATATGAATATAATGACATATTAAGCCAATAAGTGGTATTTTACTGCCCCCTGCTGTCATTTCATCATACTACTCCCTAATATTGTTATAAAATTCATATTTAGACTTTATAAAATCATTATTTTAACATTTACAATCACATTTTGTCAAAACTCATCTATTGAGTATTACTATTGACAATTGTGTTACACTGAGATATGGAAATGGACGAAAGTAAATGAATGAAATGAAACGAAAGTATAACGGCATTTAAGCCACGCCCCCAAATACAAATTCATTCATAACTCGAAAACGGAAAGTCGTTGCGCGCTCAAATTTTGATGGTGAGGACCTCTCGGGGCTCTTGATCGAAACGTGTCGTCGCGGGCCTCGGGAGCGCGCCCCCCCGCGCATCGCAAGCCCGCGGACCCCCGACTTTGAACGACCGCAACTCCCGACCCAAACCACCCCGAACCTTGTGTGAGAGCTCGTTGGAAAGGGCGCGTCCTTGGCTAGCTTCGATTCAAATGTGGTGTTATTTGCCCTGGGCATTCCAGAGATAATAGCCCGAACAGATATGCCTTATAACAGTCATAACTCCCAGCCCCATTCGCCCAAAAACACCTTGATGGTCTCATTCAACAGGGCTCCTCAAGCACTATCTATGCTCTGAGTTTCAGAATTTTTCGCCTTTTGGTTCCTGAGATATAAGTAAAAAAACGAATTCCCATTCATTCATTCAAACACTTCAACTGTAAAAAAAGCTATAATACCACTGTTGTCCACTAGAGGGAGCAGCAGGATTACGCATGATCTTTTAATTCGCTTTCAGTATTGGGAAATAAACAAATGCTTTAAGAAGCAATCTTTTTTATTACGATGTTTTTTGTTTTATTATGATATTTGTATATATTTTATTTTTTTATTATGATTATGAACGGTTTGATTGACATTAGTGATTCTTGAGGCAAAGTTGCTCAAGATGAGGAGATGAAGATATTTTCACAATATCACATCATAAAAACATTGAAAACATATTTGTCTTTGTGTGTGTGTGTGTGTGTGTGTGTGTGTGTGTGTGTGTGTGTGTGGATGGATGTGTTTGTGTTTGTGTGTGTGTCTGTGTGTGTAAGCATGCTTAATGGAAAGAACATGGAGAAACTGCTTTGTTTTACTGGTGGATAAAAAAGTCTTTCAAATGAAAGTGAGTCAATTAGTGGTCTTCTACTGCCCTCTGCAGGACATTCTACTTAATAAAATATTTTCATCTGTGCTTTTGCATTAGTTTTTGGACTATATAAAATTACTTGCATGAAAATCACCTATTATAACACAGTCATGTTTTGTCAAAGTTTATCACTTCATTTTTACTGAGCTCTCAGTTTGAACAATTCTGCCTCTCAGTGATTAATTTGAAATCTGAAAATGGTGTTATACAGAGGAGATTTGCAATTATCATTTTGTTACCTATCTTTTATTTTAAATATCTACATCTACAAAAAAATGTGTGTGCATGTGTGTGTTCAAGCATGGTTAGTGTATTAAGTATTATTGTTTAAGTATTATTGTTTTCATTTACATTTTAACCACCAGAAGAAGAACACTCATTGGTTCATTCTGCTCACTAAAATATTATTTTTCATTTTTTTTCCATTTGAAATATTGTTTAAACTTAATAAAATCATTAAAATAACATTTCAAATCATATTTTGTCTGTTTATAAATCCCACAGACTCACATTGGCTGCAATACTAATGTTTTTGTAAAACACAGACCTGATAGTCTAATCTGTGTGTATTGTGCATATATTATTGATATTATTACTATTGCAAATCATGTTATTGTAACTCATATCTTAATAGAATATTATTTGTAATTTTAATTCTTTATTTCTTAATTGTTTTTTTATGATTACTACAGATATTATCACCAAAGATATCAACTACACCTTCACTTTTAGTATTGATTCGCTGCACACACAGCACAATCACACACTCACTAATGCATTCAAATAAATGTAATCTTACTGTGCTACTTTATTTGTACATGATTAGAATGAACAGAAATCTAAGACTATTTTTCTTCTTTTGTTAAAGCCATTTCAGACTCCAAGTAAGCATTATATTACTAATCATCTATTTTAAAGGTGCCATACAATTGAAAACTGTATTTATCTTGGCATAGTTGAATGATAAGAGTTCTGGACATGGAACTGACATACCGTGAGCCTCAAACACCATTGTTTCCTCCTTCATGTGTAAATCTCCTGTTTGCAAAAGACCGCTGAAAAATGAGTGAATCCCACCATAACACCGACTGTGACGTTGGAGTCAGGATCATTAATATTTATACCCCCCAAATTTGGATTTTCCAGTCCATGTTCTAGGCCAGGCAGTGTTAATGTGGACCTGCACAGCCGAATCATCAGAAGATCTGCAGGTATTGTGAAGAAGCAAGCAAGGACAATAGTGAAAATGGCAGATCATGGATATAAATGTTATGTCTGAGGCTGTGCTGCGGATTTGAGAACTTTTCATTCCCTTCCCACAAAAGAGAACTGTCAACAGGCATGGTTGATGTTTACAACAGGATACCTCACCATTTTAATTCAAAGCTGTTAGTTTGCTCTTAACGGAGGCCAATCAGAACGAAACTAGGTGGGCATGTTCGACTCGTGGCCCTAGAGGTCTGTAAGAATTTTGAAAAATCAGCCACTAGTTGACGCTAACAGGTTTTACGGCTATGTAATCACGTGATGCATATCATTTGATAGATCTCCTCATACTGAACAACTTTGCCTCAAGAACTACTGCTGTCAATCAATTTGTTCATTAAATACTTGCGATTATGTTAAAAACCTACTTTTGCGAACTAGTCCTAGGTTTTTCGCCCGATCGGAAATATACCAGTGCAGTACAATTCTCTGGAAGCTCTAGATTATTAATTATATAAAAAACTTTAACTTTACCCATTGGGTAGCCATAACAGGATCATTTAGAAAATGTGTATGGCAAAAAACACTCAAAAGCCTGTAAATCCTAAACAAAAACTCAGACAACTCACTAAACTGCCTTATGTGCTTAAAGACCCTAAATGCTTGAACCCCGCTAAATGCTGCTTGCAGCTTTAATTATTATTATTATTCTTCTGCCGTAAAACGCATCGTGCAGCCCAAACCGTAAGTGCTAGAGACTTGAAACTTTGCCAGAAGGTAGTACAAAAATCGAGGAGAGGTTCAGAGAGTATGATCCCGATTGGCCCATAGGTGGCGCTATAGTGCAAAAAACAAAAAAAAATCACGTTTTTGCTTAAATCTCCTTAACCCTTTGTCACAGACTCAAGTGTCTTATATCACTGTAATCCTTGTCTCAAGACGGACAAAATGTATATCTTCAATTTCATTTCCGGTATGCAAATTTTTCCGCCATTTTGAATTTTGTCCAAAACCTACTTTTGCGAACTAGTAGAGGGTTTTTTTGGCCAATCGGAACCAAACCAGTGCAGAAATGTTCTCTGGAGTCTGATTATCAATAACTATCGAAAAAAAGTTGAAATTTCGATCCACGGTTGCTAAGGGGCGTCAAAACGTTCGCAGGAGGCGGAGCCAGTTTACTAAAATGGTTATAATTCATGAACGAAATTAGATATTTTCACCAAACTCGGAACACATGTGTATGAGTTCAATCTGGGGTCACAGTAAAAAAATCGCGACGATTGAACACTAGGTGGCGTTATAACATGAAAAATACATGAAAAGGGCTATAACCACCTGACCGTTAGTCCAATTGACTTGAAAATTGGCATGCAGTCTCTTGGTCCAGGGTGCCATGTATATCTATGAGGACATTGGCGTATCTAAAAAAACATGGCCGCCATCGGCCAATGAAGTTGAGCACCTATTAGACAAGGTTAACGGAGGCCGATCGGAACAAAACTCGATGGGCATGTTCAACTCATGGCCCTAGAGGTCTGTAAGAATTTTGAAAGAAATCGGCCACTAGTTGGCGCTAACGAGTTTTATGGCTCTGTAATCACGTGGTGTTAAACTTATTGTCACATTATGCCTATCATTTGATAGATCTGCTCATGCTGAACAACTTTGCCTCAAGAACCACTACTGTCAATCAAACCGTTCATTAAATATTCGCAAACATGTTAAAAACCTACTTTTGCGAACTAGTCCCTGGTTTTTCGCCCAATCAGAACCAGACCAGTCTAGGACAATTCCCTGGACTCTCTAGATCAATAATTATCGAAAAAAAGTTGAAATTTTGCATTTCGATGGCTGTAATGGGGTCATTTAGAAAATGGGCGTGGCAGAATGCACTAAAAAGCCTATAAATCCTAAATAAAAACTCAGAACTTCACAAAAATTGATGAGCATATGTGATATAACAAGCTAAAGAAGCATGGAAATTTTTATGGAGATCGGACCATAGGTGGCGCTATAACTGTCAAAAAGCTTTAAAACCATATATTTCCTATAACCTATATATATATCATATAATGTTTATAAAATAATGTTAAAAACCAGTGCAGTACAAATCTCTGGACTCTATAGATCAATAATTATCAGAAAAAGTATAAAAAATAACAGTTAAAAAAGAAAATGAATAACATTGGCATATTAAGCCAATAAGTGGTATTTTACTGCCCCCTGCTGCCATTTCATCATACTACTCCCTAATATTGTTATATCATTCATATTTAGACTTTATAAAATCATTATTTTAACATTTACAATCACATTTTGTCAAAACTCATCTATTGGAGTATTATTATTGACAATTGTGTCACACTGTCTGTCTGAGATATGGAAATTGAAAACGAAAGTAAAACGGCATTTAGGCCACGCCCCCCCAGTACAAATTCATTCATAACTCGAAAACGGAAAGTCGTTGCGCGCTCAAATTTTGATGGTAAGGTCCTCTCCGGGCTCTTGATCGAAACGTGTCATCGCGGGCCTCGGGAGCGCGCCCCCCACGAATCGCAAATTCGTGGGACCCCCGATTTTGAACGGCCGAAACTCCCGACCCAGACCACCCCGAACCTTGTGTGAGAGCTCGTTGGAAAGGGCCAGTTCTTGGCTAGCTTCGATTCAAATGTGGTGTAATTTGCCCTGGGCATTCCAGAGATAAAAGCCCCAATAGATATGCCTTTGAACGGTCATATTTCCGGGCTCCAATCGCCCAAAAACACCGCGATGGTCTCATTCAACAGGGCTCCTCAAGAACTATCTATGCTCTGAATTTCAGAATTTTTCGCCTTCTGGTTCCCGAGATATAAGTGAAAAACCAAATTCCCATTCATTCATTCAAACACTTCAACTGTAAGATGGAGGCTGTAATTCCACTGTTGTCAACTAGAGGGAGCAGCAGTATTAGACATAGTATTAATCTTTTTATCAGCTTTCAGCTTTGGTCAACAAACAAATGGTTAAAGCTTTTTTTTTTTTGACTGATAATATAGATCACAATGAAATATATGAAATGGTTAGACCATTAAAATATTTTTTTCACAATAACACATCCTAAAGACATTGAAAACATATTTGTATATGTGTGTGTGTGTGTGTGTGTGTGTGTGTGTGTGTGTGTGTGTGTGTGTGTGTGTGTGTGTGTGTGTGTGTGTGTAAGCATGCATTATTGAGTTAACATGGAACACACTTATATTACAATAACTATTATAACACAATCATATTTTGTCAGTGTTTATCACTTAATTTGCACTGACACTTCACATAATTGCTAGTATTTATACCCCCCAAATTTGCATTTTCCAGTCCATGTTCTAGGCCAGGCAGTGTTAATGTAGACCTGCACAGCCGAATCAGCAGAAGATCTGCAGGTATTGTGAAGAAGCAAGCAAGGACAATAGTGAAAATGGCAGATCATGGATATAAATGTTATGTCTGAGGCTGTGCTGCGGATTTGAGAACTTTTCATTCCTTTCCCACAAAAGAGAACTGTCAACAGGCATGGTTGATGTTTACAACAGGATACCTCACCATTTTAATTCAAAGCTGTTAGTTTGCTCTTAACGGAGGCCGATCAGAACGAAACTCGGTGGGCATGTTCGACTCGTGGCCCTAGAGGTCTGTAAGAATTTTGAAAAATCAGCCACTAGTTGACGCTAACAGGTTTTACGGCTATGTAATCACGTGATGCATATCATTTGATAGATCTCCTCATACTGAACAACTTTGCCTCAAGAACTATTGCTGTCAATCAATTTGTTCATTAAATACTTGCGATTATGTTAAAAACCTACTTTTGCGAACTAGTCCTAGGTTTTTCGCCCGATCGGAAATATACCAGTGCAGTACAATTCTCTGGAAGCTCTAGATTATTAATTATATAAAAAACTTTAACTTTACCCATTGGGTAGCCATAACAGGATCATTTAGAAAATGGGTATGGCAAAAAACACTCAAAAGCCTGTAAATCCTAAACAAAAACTCAGACAACTCACTAAACTGCCTTATGTGCTTAAAGACCCTAAATGCTTGAACCCCGCTAAATGCTGCTTGCAGCTTTAATTAGGGGTTCAAGCACGAAGTGCTGAAACCCTATTGTAATTGTACTGATTTTTATTATTATTATTATTATTATTATTATTATTATTATTATTATTCTTCCGCCGTAAAACGCATCGTGCAGCCCAAACCGTAAGTGCTAGAGACTTGAAACTTGGCCAGATGGTAGTACAAAAATCGAGGAGAGGTTATCAAATTATGACGCTGATTGGCCCATAGGTGGCGCTATAGCAACCAAAAGCGCGAAACTGGTCATAACTCCTAGACGATAAGTCATAGACTCAAGTGTCTTATATCATTGGAAAGCTGGACGCCTGACGAACAAAACGTATATCTCCGATTTTATTTCCGTCATGATAGATTTTCCGCCATTTTGAATTTTGTCAAAAACCTACTTTTGCAAACTAGTCCCTGGTTTTTCGTCCGATCGGAACCAAACCAGAGCAGAATTGTTCTCTGAAGTCTGAAGATCAATAATTATCGAAAAAAAGTCGAAATTCCGATTCCTGGTCGCTAGGGGGTGATAAATTAAGGTTGTGGGAGGAGCCTATTTTACTAAAATGGCTATAACTCGAGAAGTAAATGAGATATCTTCACCAAACTTGGCACACATGTTTAAGAGGTCAATCTGAGGTCAGAGTAAAAAAAATTGCGTCGATTGGCCACATGGTGGCGCTATAAACAAAAAAAAAACATATA
This sequence comes from Leuciscus leuciscus, assembly GCF_965113295.1. Taxonomy (NCBI): domain Eukaryota; kingdom Metazoa; phylum Chordata; class Actinopteri; order Cypriniformes; family Leuciscidae; genus Leuciscus; species Leuciscus leuciscus. The sequence continues at coordinate 13,545,554 of NC_138745.1, forward strand.
GACACCTGACCGTTTTTCCAAATGACTTGAAATTTGGTATGCAGTGTCTTGGCCCAAGGGGCCACCTATGTCTAAAAGGATATTGGCGTATCTCGAAAAACATGGCCGCCATTGGCCAATGAGGTTTGACCACCGTTAACGAAGTCCGATCGGAGCGAAACTCGGTGGGCATGTTCGGCTCAAGCCCCTAGAGGTCTGTGAGAATTTTGAAAGAAATCGGCCACTAGTTGGCGCTAACGAGTTTTATGGCTCTGTAATCACGTGGTGTTACACTGATCATCACAAAATGCATATCATCTTATAGATCTGCTCATGCTGAACAACTTTGCCTCAAGAACCATTGCTGTCAATCAAACACTTAATTAAATATTCATGAATATGTTAAAAACCTACTTTTGCGAACTAGTCCCTGGTTTTTCGCCCGATCGGAACCAGACCAGTCTAGGACAATTCTCTGGACTCTCTAGAACAATAATTATTGAAAAAAAGTTGAACTTTTGCATTTGGGTGGCTGTAATAGGGTAATTTATAAAAAGGGGCGTGGCAAAATACACTAATTTGCCTATAAATCATAAATGAAAACTCAGAACTTCACAAAAATTGGTGAGCATATGTGACATAACATCATTAACAAGCATGCCAAATTTTATGGAGATCGGACGATAGGTGGCGCTATAACTGTTAAAAACCTTTAAAACCATACATTTCCTATGGTAAATTGCCTGTATTGGCTGTAAATGGTCTTTTCCGTCTATTATGTCAGTTGTTAAATGCTTTCTAAATAAAACTTAATGTCTTTTGATGCTTGTGTGCTTAAAGGCCTTAAAGGCGTTAACTGCTTGAACCCCGATAAATGCTGCTTGCAGCTTTAATTATTATTATTATTATTCTTCTGCCGTAAAACGCATCGTGCAGCCCAAACCGTAAGGGCTAGAGCATTGAAACTTTGCCAGATGGTAGTACAAAAATCGAGGAGAGGTTTAGAGATTATGACCCCGATTGGCCCATAGGTGGCGCTATAGCAACCAAAAGCGCGAAACAGCTCATAACTCCTAGACCGTTTGTCGTAGACTCAAGTGTCTTATATCATTGGAAAGCTGGACGCCTGACGAACAAAACGTATATCTCCGATTTCATTTCCGCCATGATAGATTTTCCGCCATTTTGAATTTTGTCAAAAATCTACTTTTGCGAACTAGTCTGTGGTTTTTTGCCCTATCGGAACCAAACCAGTGCAGAAATGTTCTCTGGAGTCTCAAGATCAATAATTGTCAAAAAAAAGTCGAAATTTTTATTCATGGTCGCTAGGGGGCATAAAATGAACATTGTGGGAGGAGCCTATTTTACTAAAATGGCTATAACTCAAAAAGTAAATGAGATAGCTTAAACAAACTTGATACACATGTGTATGGGTTCAGTCTGGGGTCACAGTAAAAAAATTGCGTCGATTGTCCTCATGGTGGCGCTATAAAACAATAAAAACGTATAGACACCTGACCGTTTTTCCGAATGACTTGAAATTTGGTATGCAGTGTCTTGGCCCAAGGGGCCATGTATGTCTAAAAGGATATTGGCGTATCTCGAAAAACATGGCCGCCATTGGCCAATGAGGTTTGAGCACCTATTAACGAAGTCCGATCGGAACGAAACTCGGTGGGCATGTTCGGCTCAAGCCCCTAGAGGTCTGTAAGAATTTTGAAAGAAATCGGCCACTAGTTGGCGCTAACGAGTTTTAAGGCTCTGTAATCACGTGGTGTTACACTTATTGTCACAAAATGCATATAATCTGATAGATCTGCTCATGCTGAACAACTTTGCCTCAAGAACCATTGCTGTCAATCAAACAGTTCATTAAATATTCATGAATATGTAAAAAACCTACTTTTGCGAACTAGTCCTAGGTTTTTCGCCCGATCGGAACCAGACCAGTCTAGGACAATTCTCTGGACTCTCTAGATCAATAATTATCAAAAAAAAGTTGAACTTTTGCCTTTGGATGGCTGTAATAGGGTCATTTATAAAATGGGCGTGGCAAAATACATTAAAAAGCCTATAAATCCTAAATGAAAACTCAGAACTTCACAAAAATTGGTGAGCATGTGTGACATAACATCATTAACAAGCATGCCCAATTTTATGGAGATCAGACCAAAGGTGGCGCTATAACTGTTAAAAAGCTTTAAAACCATATATTACCTATGGTAAATTGCCTGCATTGGCTGTAAATGGTCTTTTTAATCTATGATCATTTAATTTTCATATAATAATGTTCAAAACTAGTGCAGTACAATTCTCTGGACTCTCTAGATCAGTAATTATCAGAAAAAGTTGAACTACTTCATTTGGATGGCTATAATAGGGTCACTTCAAAATGTGGCCTTGACCAAGTGTCCCCGAAAGCTTATATCTTTTAAGATGCTCAGATCTTCTTAAAAACAAGTCAGAACATGTGAAATATCACTCTGAACAAGCATTAAAAATTTCAGACAGATCGGACAAAATTTAACTCTATAACAGTTTAAAAAGGTGAAAATAATATGAATACAATGGCATATTAAGCCAATAAGTGGTATTTTACTGCCCCCTGCTGTTTAAAATAGTTATTTTGTCATATTGTTTCTATAATTCATATTTAGACTTTATAAAATCATTATTTTAACATTTACAATTACATTTAGTCAAAATCCATCTGTTAAAGTATTAGTGTGTGTGTGTGTGGGTGTGTGTGAGTGTAAGGATGCATTATGGAGTTAACATGGAAAGACTGGTTTGCTTTAGTGCAGAAAACTGTTGAAAATCATGAAGATTAAACTGAAACTGAGCCAATAATGGTCTTCTAGTGCCCTCTGCTGGCCATTCTACTTATTAATGAAGTCTTTTGACATGTGCTTTTGAATTCATAATTAAACATAAAAAAATCACTTATATAACAATAACTATTATAACACAATCAGATTTTGTCAGTGTTTATCACTTCATTTGCACTGACACTTCACATACTTGCTAGTAATTTGGTAATATGAATATACAGGGTAAATCATGGTAAACTATGGTAAATCATGATAAACTTTGGTAAATCATGCTAGAATGTGGCATATCATGGTAAATCATGCTAGAACATGGTAAATCAAAGTAAACTAAGATAAATTCATGGTAAACTATGCCAGAACAGGGTAAATCATGGTAAACCATGGTAAATCATGATAAACTATGGTAAATCATGCTAGAATGTGGAAAATCATGGTAAATCATGCTAGAACATGGTAAATCAAGGTAAACTAAGATGAATTAATGGTAAACTATGCTAGAACAGGGTAAATCATGGTAAACCATGGTAAATCATGATAAACTATGGTAAATCATGCTAGAATGTGGTACATCATGGTAAATCATGCTAGAACAGTCTTTTCCATCTATTATGTCAGTGGTTACATGCTTGCTAAATAAAACTTTATAACTTTTGATGCTTAAAAACCTTAAAGACCTTAATAGCTTGAACCCCGATAAATGCTGCTTGCAGCTTTAATTAGGGGTTCAAGCACGAAGTGCTGAAACCCTATTGTAATTGTCCTGATTTTTATTATTATTTTTCTTCTGCCGTAAAACGCATCGTGCAGCCCAAACCGTAAGAGCTGGAACTTTGAAACTTTGCCATATGGTAGTACAAAAATCGAGGAGAGGTTATCAAATTATGACCTCGAATGGCCCATAGGTGGCGCTATAGCGACCAAAAGCGCGAAACTGCTCATAACTCCTAGACCGTATGTCGTAGACTCAAGTGTCTTATATCATTGGAAAGCTGGATGCCTGACGAACAAAACGTATATCTCCGATTTCATTTCCGCCATGATAGATTTTCCGCCATTTTGAATTTTGTCAAAAACCTACTTTTTCGAACTAGTCCCTGGTTTTTTGCCCGATCGGAACCAAACCAGTGCAGAAATGTTCTCTGGAGTCTGAATATCAATAATTATCGAAAAAAAGTTGAAATTTCCATTCACGGTCGCTAAGGGGCGCCCAAATGTATGTTGTGGGAGGAGCCTATTTTACTAAAACGGCTATAACCCCAGAAGTAAATGAGGTATCTTCACCAATCTCGGTACAAATGTGTAAGAGGTCAATTTGAGGTCACAGTAAAAAAACCGCGGCGAATGGCCACATGGTGGCGCTATAACATGAAAAAAACATAAAACGGCCCATAACCACCTGACCGTTAGTCCGATTGACTTGAAAATTGGTATGCAGTGTCTTGGTCCAAGGTGCCATGTATGTCTATGAGGACATTGGTGTATCTCAAAAAACATGGCCGCCATCGGCCAATGAAGTTTGAGCACCTATAAGACAAGGTTAACGGACGTCGATCGGAACGAAACTCGATGGGCATGTTCGACTCATGGCCCTAGAGGTCTGTAAGAATTTTGAAAGAAATCGGCCACTAGTTGGCGCTAACGAGTTTTATGGCTCTGTAATCACGTGGTGTTACACTTATTGTCACAAAATGCATACCATTTGATAGATCTCCTCTTGTTGAACAACTTTGCCTCAAGAACCATTGCTGTCAATCAAACCGTTCATTAAATATTCGTAATTATGTTAAAAACCTACTTTTGCGAACTAGTCCTAGGTTTTTCGCCCGATCGGAACCAAACCAGTCTAGGACAATTCTATGGACTCTCTAGGTCAATAATTATCAAAAAAAAGTTGAACTTTTGCATTTTTCGCATGGCTAACAGGGTCATTTAGAAAATGGGCGTGGTAAAATGCACTCAAAAGCCTATAAATCCTAAACGAAAACTCAGAACTTCACGAAAATTGATGAGCATATGTGTCATAACCTGCTTAAGAAGCATGGAAAATTTTATGGAGAGCGGACCATAGTTGGCGCTATAACTGTTAAAACGCTTTAAAACCATATATTTCCTATGGTAAATTGCCTGTATTTGCTGTAAATGGTGTCTTCTATCATATAATGTTCATATCATAATGTTCAAAACCAGTGCAGCACAATTCTCTGAACTCTCTAGATCAATAATTATCAGAAAAAAAGTTTAACTTCTTCAAAAGGTGATTTTATATGAATATAATGACATATTAAGCCAATAAGTGGTATTTTACTGCCCCCTGCTGTCATTTCATCATACTACTCCCTAATATTGTTATAAAATTCATATTTAGACTTTATAAAATCATTATTTTAACATTTACAATCACATTTTGTCAAAACTCATCTATTGAGTATTACTATTGACAATTGTGTTACACTGAGATATGGAAATGGACGAAAGTAAATGAATGAAATGAAACGAAAGTATAACGGCATTTAAGCCACGCCCCCAAATACAAATTCATTCATAACTCGAAAACGGAAAGTCGTTGCGCGCTCAAATTTTGATGGTGAGGACCTCTCGGGGCTCTTGATCGAAACGTGTCGTCGCGGGCCTCGGGAGCGCGCCCCCCCGCGCATCGCAAGCCCGCGGACCCCCGACTTTGAACGACCGCAACTCCCGACCCAAACCACCCCGAACCTTGTGTGAGAGCTCGTTGGAAAGGGCGCGTCCTTGGCTAGCTTCGATTCAAATGTGGTGTTATTTGCCCTGGGCATTCCAGAGATAATAGCCCGAACAGATATGCCTTATAACAGTCATAACTCCCAGCCCCAATCGCCCAAAAACACCTTGATGGTCTCATTCAACAGGGCTCCTCAAGCACTATCTATGCTCTGAGTTTCAGAATTTTTCGCCTTTTGGTTCCTGAGATATAAGTAAAAAAACAAATTCCCATTCATTCATTCAAACACTTCAACTGTAAAAAAAGCTATAATACCACTGTTGTCCACTAGAGGGAGCAGCAGGATTACGCATGATCTTTTAATTCGCTTTCAGTATTGGGAAATAAACAAATGCTTTAAGAAGCAATCTTTTTTATTACGATGTTTTTTGTTTTATTATGATATTTGTATATATTTTATTTTTTTATTATGATTATGAACGGTTTGATTGACATTAGTGATTCTTGAGGCAAAGTTGTTCAAGATGAGGAGATGTAGATATTTTCACAATATCACATCATAAAAACATTGAAAACATATTTGTCTTTGTGTGTGTGTGTGTGTGTGTGTGTGTGTGTGTGTGTGTGGATGGATGTGTTTGTGTTTGTGTTTGTGTGTGTGTCTGTGTGTGTAAGCATGCTTAATGGAAAGAACATGGAGAAACTGCTTTGTTTTACTGGTGGATAAAAAAGTCTTTCAAATGAAAGTGAGTCAATTAGTGGTCTTCTACTGCCCTCTGCAGGACATTCTACTTAATAAAATATTTTCATCTGTGCTTTTGCATTAGTTTTTGGACTATATAAAATTACTTGCATGAAAATCACCTATTATAACACAGTCATGTTTTGTCAAAGTTTATCACTTCATTTTTACTGAGCTCTCAGTTTGAACAATTCTGCCTCTCAGTGATTAATTTGAAATCTGAAAATGGTGTTATACAGAGGAGATTTGCAATTATCATTTTGTTACCTATCTTTTATTTTAAATATCTACATCTACAAAAAAATGTGTGTGCATGTGTGTGTTCAAGCATGGTTAGTGTATTAAGTATTATTGTTTAAGTATTATTGTTTTCATTTACATTTTAACCACCAGAAGAAGAACACTCATTGGTTCATTCTGCTCACTAAAATATTATTTTTCATTTTTTTTCCATTTGAAATATTGTTTAAACTTAATAAAATCATTAAAATAACATTTCAAATCATATTTTGTCTGTTTATAAATCCCACAGACTCACATTGGCTGCAATACTAATGTTTTTGTAAAACACAGACCTGATAGTCTAATCTGTGTGTATTGTGCATATATTATTGATATTATTACTATTGCAAATCATGTTATTGTAACTCATATCTTAATAGAATATTATTTGTAATTTTAATTCTTTATTTCTTAATTGTTTTTTTATGATTACTACAGATATTATCACCAAAGATATCAACTACACCTTCACTTTTAGTATTGACACGCTGCACACACAGCACAATCACACACTCACTAATGCATTCAAATAAATGTAATCTTACTGTGCTACTTTATTTGTACATGATTAGAATGAACAGAAATCTAAGAATATTTTTCTTCTTTTGTTAAAGCCATTTCAGACTCCAAGTAAGCATTATATTACTAATCATCTATTTTAAAGGTGCCATACAATTGAAAACTGTATTTATCTTGGCATAGTTGAATGATAAGAGTTCTGGACATGGAACTGACATACCGTGAGCCTCAAACACCATTGTTTCCTCCTTCATGTGTAAATCTCCTGTTTGCAAAAGACCGCTGAAAAATGAGTGAATCCCACCATAACACCGACTGTGACGTTGGAGTCAGGATCATTAATATTTATACCCCCCAAATTTGCATTTTCCAGTCCATGTTCTAGGCCAGGCAGTGTTAATGTGGACCTGCACAGCCGAATCATCAGAAGATCTGCAGGTATTGTGAAGAAGCAAGCAAGGACAATAGTGAAAATGGCAGATCATGGATATAAATGTTATGTCTGAGGCTGTGCTGCGGATTTGAGAACTTTTCATTCCCTTCCCACAAAAGAGAACTGTCAACAGGCATGGTTGATGTTTACAACAGGATACCTCACCATTTTAATTCAAAGCTGTTAGTTTGCTCTTAACGGAGGCCGATCAGAACGAAACTCGGTGGGCATGTTCGACTCGTGGCCCTAGAGGTCTGTAAGAATTTTGAAAAATCAGCCACTAGTTGACGCTAACAGGTTTTACGGCTATGTAATCACGTGATGCATATCATTTGATAGATCTCCTCATACAGAACAACTTTGCCTCAAGAACTACTGCTGTCAATCAATTTGTTCATTAAATACTTGCAATTATGTTAAAAACCTACTTTTGCGAACTAGTCCTAGGTTTTTCGCCCGATCGGAAATATACCAGTGCAGTACAATTCTCTGGAAGCTCTAGATTATTAATTATATAAAAAACTTTAACTTTACCCATTGGGTAGCCATAACAGGATCATTTAGAAAATGGGTATGGCAAAAAACACTCAAAAGCCTGTAAATCCTAAACAAAAACTCAGACAACTCACTAAACTGCCTTATGTGCTTAAAGACCCTAAATGCTTGAACCCCGCTAAATGCTGCTTGCAGCTTTAATTATTATTATTATTATTATTATTCTTCTGCCGTAAAACGCATCGTGCAGCCCAAACCGTAAGGGCTAGAGCATTGACACTTTGCCAGATGGTAGTACAAAAATCGAGGAGAGGTTATCAAATTATGACCCCGATTGGCCCATAGGTGGCGCTATAGCAACCAAAAGCGCGAAACAGCCCATAACTCATAGACCGTAAGTCGTAGACTCAAGTGTCTTATATCATTGGAAAGCTGGACGCCTGACGAACAAAACGTATATCTCCGATTTCATTTCCGTCATGATAGATTTTCCGCCATTTTGAATTTTGTCAAAAACCTACTTTTGCGAACTAGTCCTAGGTTTTTTGTCCGATCGGAACCAAACCAGTGCAGAATTGTTCTCTGGAGTCTGACAATCAATAATTATCAAAAAAAAGTCGAAATTTTGATTCATGGTCGCTAGGGGGTGCAAAATGAACGTTGTGGGAGGAGCCTATTTTACTAAAATGGCTATAACTCAAGAATTAATTGAGTAAACTTCACCAAACTTGGTACACATGTGTACGAGGTCAATCTGAGGTCACAGTAAAAAAATTGCATCGATTGGCCACATGGTGGCGCTATAAACAAAAAAAAACGTATAAACACCTGACCGTTTTTCCGAATGACTTGAAATTTGGTATGCAGTGTCTTGGGCCAAGAGGCCATGTATGTCTAAAAGGATATTGGCATATCTCGAAAAACACGGCCGCCATTGGCCAATGAGGTTTGAGCACCTATTAAACAAGGTTAACGAAGTCCAATTGTTTTATGAGTTTTATGGCTTTGTAATCACGTGGTGTTGCACACATCCACACAATATGCATATCATTTGATAGATCTGCTCATGCTGAACAACTTTGCCTCAAGAACCATTGCTGTCAATCAAACCGTTCATTAATTATTCGCAAATATGTTAAAAACCTACTTTTGCGAACTAGTCCTAGGTTTTTCGCCCGATCGGAACCAGACCAGTCTAGGACAATTCTCTGGACTCTCTAGATCAATAATTATCAAAAAAAAGTTGAACTTTTGCATTTGGATGGCTGTAATAGGGTCATTTATAAAATGGGCGTGGCAAAATACATTAAAAAGCCTATAAATCCTAAATGAAAACTCAGAACTTCACAAAAATTGGTGAGCATATGTGACATAACATCATTAACAAGCATGCCAAATTTTATGGACATCGGACCAAAGGTGGCGCTATAACTGTTAAAAAGCTTTAAAACCATATATTACCTATGGTGAATTGCCTGCATTGGCTGTAAATGGTCTTTTTAATCTATGATCATATAATTTTCATATAATAATGTTCAAAACTAGTGCAGTACAATTCTCTGGACTCTCTAGATCAGTAATTATCAGAAAAAGTTGAACTACTTCATTTGGATGGCTATAATAGGGTCACTTCAAAATGTGGCCTTGACCAAGTGTCCCCGAAAGCTTATATCTATTAAGATGCTCAGATCTTCTTAAAAACAAGTCAGAACATGTGAAATATCACTCTGAACAAGCATGAAAAATTTCAGACAGATCGGACAAAATTTGACTCTATAACAGTTTAAAAAGGTGAAAATAATATGAATACAATGGCATATTAAGCCAATAAGTGGTATTTTACTGCCCCCTGCTGTTTAAAATAGTTATTTTGTCATATTGTTTCTATAATTCATATTTAGACTTTATAAAATCATTATTTTAACATTTACAATTACATTTAGTCAAAATCCATCTGTTAAAGTATTAGTGTGTGTGTGTGTGTGTGTGTGTGTGTGTGTGTGTGTGTGTGTGTGTGTGTGTGTGTGTGTGTGTGTGTGTGTGTGTGTGTGTGTGTGTGTGTAAGCATGCATTATGGAGTTAACATGGAAAGACTGGTTTGCTTTAGTGCAGAAAACTGGTGAAAATCATGAAGATCAAACTGAAACTGAGCCAATAATGGTCTTCTAGTGCCCTCTGCTGGCCATTCTTCTTATTAATGAAGTCTTTTGACATGTGCTTTTGAATTCATAATTAGACATTGTAAATCATAGTAAATAATACTAGAATGTGGTGTATCAAGGTAAATCATGCTAGAACATGGTAAATCATGGTAAACTATGCTAGAACAGGGTAAATCATGGTAAACCATGGTAAATCATGATAAACTTTGGTAAATAATGCTAGAATGTGGCATATCATGGTAAACCATGCTAGAACATGGTAAATCAAGGTAAACTAAGATGAATTCATGGTAAACTATGTTAGAACAGGGTAAATCATGGTAAACCATGGTAAATCATGATAAACTATGGTAAATCATGCTAGAATGTGGTATATCATGATAAATCATGCTAGAACATGGTAAATCAAGGTAAACTAAGATGAATTCATGGTAAACTATGCTAGAACATGGTCTTTTCCATCTATTATGTCAGTGGTTACATGCTTGCTAAATAAAACTTTATAACTTTTGATGCTTAAAAACCTTAAACACCTTAATAGCTTGAACCCCGATAAATGCTGCTTGCAGCTTTAATTAGGGGTTCAAGCACGAAGTGCTGAAACCCTATTGTAATTGTACTGATTTTTATTAGGGGTTCAAGCACGAAGTGCTGAAACCCTATTGTAATTGTACTGATTTTTATTATTAGGGGTTCAAGCACGAAGTGCTGAACACCTATTGTATTTGTAAAGATTTTTATTATTAGGGGTTCAAGCACGAAGTGCTGAAACCCTATTGTAATTGTCCTGATTTTTAGGGGTTCAAGCACGAAGTGCTGAACACCTATTGTATTTGTAAAGATTTTTATTATTAGGGGTTCAAGCACGAAGTGCTGAAACCCTATTGTAATTGTCCTGATTTTTATTATTATTTTTCTTCTGCCGTAAAACGCATCGTGCAGCCCAAACCGTAAGGGCTAGAGCATTGAAACTTTGCCAGATGGTAGTACAAAAATCGAGGAGAGGTTCAGAGATTATGAACCCGATTGGCCCATAGGTGGCGCTATAGCGACCAAAAGCGCGAAACAGCTCATAACTCCTAGACCATAAGTCGTAGACTCAAGTGTCTTATATCATTGGAAAGCTGGACGGCTGACGAACAAAACGTATATCTCCGATTTCATTTCCGCTATGATAGATTTTCCGCCATTTTGAATTTTGTCAAAAACCTACTTTTGCGAACTAGTCTGTGGTTTTTCGCCCGATCGGAACTAAACCAGTGCAGAAATGTTCTCTGGAGTCTGAATATCAATAATTATCGAAAAAAAGTTGAAATTTCGATTCAAGGTCGCTAAGGGGCGCCAAAATGTATGTTGTGGGAGGAGCCTATTTTACTAAAACGGCTATAACTCCAGAAGTAAATGAGGTATATTCACCAAACTCGGTTCACTTGTGTAAGAGGTTAATCTGAGGTCACAGTAAAAACATTGCGGTGATTGGCCACATGGTGGCGCTATAATATGAAAAAAACATAAAACAGGCTATAACCACCTGACCGTTAGTCCGATTGACTTGAAAATTGGTATGCAGTGTCTTGGTCCAAGGTGCCATGTATGTCTATGAGGACATTGGCGTATCTCAAAAAACATGGCCGCCATCGGCCAATGAAATTTGAGCACCTATTAGACAAGGTTTACGGAGGCTGATCGGAACAAAACTCGGTAGGCATGTTCGACTCATGGCCCTAGAGGTCTGTAAGAATTTTGAAAGAAATCGGCCACTAGTTGGGGCTAACGAGTTTAATGGCTCTGTAATCACGTGGTGTTACACTTATTGTCACAAAATGCATACCATTTGATAGATCTCCTCTTGTTGAACAACTTTGCCTCAAGAACCATTGCTGTCAATCAAACCGTTCATTAAATATTCGTAATTATGTTAAAAACCTACTTTTGCGAACTAGTCCCTGGTTTTTCGCCCGATCAGAACCAAACCAGTCTAGGACAATTCTATGGACTCTCTAGGTCAATAATTATCAAAAAAAAGTTGAACTTTTGCATTTTTCGCATGGGTATATTGGGTCATAAAGAAAATGGGCGTGGCAAAATGCACTCAAAAGCCTATAAAACCTAAACGAAAACACAGAACTTCACAAAAATGTATGCGCATATTTGTCATAACATGCTAAAGAAGCCTGGAAATTTGTATGGAGATCGGACCAAAGGTGGCGCTATAACTGTTAAAACACTTTAAAACCATATATTTCCTATGGTAAATTGCCTGTATTGGCTGTGAATGGTCTTTTCCTATGAAAAATTCCATAGGAAATAATTTGATCAAAATGAAATAATTTTCATATAATAATGTTCATGACTCTTAATAAGCATGAAACATTTCAGACAGATCAGACAAAATTTGCCTCTATAACAGTCAAAAAGGTAAAAATTATATAACATGTCATTAAGCCAATAAGTGGTATTTTACTGCTTTTATTCATGCCTGGTGTAAAAATTATGACTAGTACTATTATACAAAAGTTGAGAGTACAGGACATTAGGAACTTTAGACACAGAGATATTTCTTATAAAATAAAGCAGAGAGACAATCCTTGAGAGACCAGTGCATTCTTAGTATATTAGCTCTTCTATAACAGTTTAAATTGAGTCGTGTCGATCTGTTCTGGACAAATTATATTTTTCAATCAGTTCTTTTTTTTTTTTCTTTACTTGATGCACTCGATTACACCACTGGGCAATAACACACGATTCATCCAATCACTGATTGTGCTGCTGTGACTGACACCCCTGAGAGCCAACAGAAGCGGCATATTCATAAGGCCCGCCCACAGGTCGCGCAGGCGCTGCCGCTGTCAGCATAAACAGAGAATCAGATGAGAACAGATCAAATGAGACACGGTGCTCCGGAAACTCCAGAAACTCCTTGCACTAAATGATAATCATAATCTATCGAGAACTGTGATTGTGTGCACTTGTAAACTTTGGATGCTTCAGCCTGGAGTGTTGTCGTCAGAGAGAGGTGAAGTGGAAATCGGAGTAAAGATTTAGTGGATCCCAGAGCGGTAATCTTTATTGAATAGTCTTTTTTTTATTGAATATGTGATGCAATCTCGTTTTGGTGAGTGACATTTTTTTATCATATGTTATCTTATGAAAGATATGTCAATTTCAGAAATGATTTGATATGAGCTGAGTGTAGGCCGCACAGCGCGAGCTAAACTAATTAGCCGTAGGCTAAAGCTATCACGTATAACAATGATCATTGTGTCATGAGTTGAGACAATGGGTCTTATTCATGAAACACGAGCAGAACGAATTTTTGTGTAAATCGTGTGTAAAGTGGTTTTGACGTAAATTTTCGGATTCATTAAAATGTTCGTATTTTCCAAACGTTAGTTGGTACGAAAGAGATCTACACCTGCTCCAGCCACGCGTAAATAGTGCGTTTAACATCCGAACGTTTTGCTCATTAATAAGGCTGCATTTTAATTCACCTTAATCGTGTACATATTTACACAGCATTTTGAAAAAATATTAGGTAACACTTTACAATACGGGTGCACTAATCTGCATTAATTCATATTTAACTAATGCACAGATAATCATGTGTTAATGTATGACTCATGAAGAACTAAACCATTAATTAATGATTACTGCATCAGCAACTAATAAAGATTCTAAATGATTAATAGATTAAGTAATATATGAATTGTTATTAATTAAATGTGTCAATGTATTAATTAATTAATAACTTATTTTATTAACTAAAAGTGTAAATGAATGCGTTAATTACCACAGTTGGTCAAAGCAATGTACTTCAACTTCCAGTTGTCTGCTTTAATTAATCATTAACTAATGATTTGCAAATGCATCATTATGTTATGACTTTACTTGTTGAGGCACATGACTATTAACTAATTGTTAAGTAATATGCCATTTATGGGTTTTGACAGTTTGCACATGCAGTGAATGTAATGTCGGTGAACGTGTTTGAAGGATGGGTGAGTTGGGCTGCACACAAATATCAGCACACCAGAATCTGAACTCCTGAAGCTGTTATACTGTGTTTACACTGGACGAGACCAGCTGTCTACACCTGGACATGACAGACCATCGCAAGTCCATTAGTCCTTCGTAACAGAACTAGCACAAGGGCTCTGAGTACGTCAGTAATAGAGTGTGGCATCGGTTTACTGACTGGGTTTTGTCGTGTAGTGTCGCGACGCATCCAGTGTAGTATCACTGACTATAATGGACGTTCTGTTGTCTTTGTCCAGTCTAGACACAGTGTTATGAACTAGCAGCGCTCAACCACATGTTCTCAGTGTATGTTAACCTGACATAGTCCTGTGCCATGAACAACAAAGTTCATCGGACTCAGTGAAATCTTGGTTGTACATGGTTGGAAATTGAAATCCATGGCTTAGTGTGGATGTCAAAACCAAAATGGCATATTACTTAACAATTAGTTAATAGTCATGTGCCTCAACAAGTAAAGTCATAACATAATGATGCATTTGCAAATCATTAGTTAATGATTAATTAAAGCAGACAACTGGAAGTTGAAGTACATTGCCTTGACCAATTGTGGTAATTAACGCATTGATTTAGACTTTTAGTTAATAAAATAAGTTATTAATGAATTAATACATTATGACACATTTAATTAATAACAATTCATATATTACTTTATATTAATCATTTAGAATCTTCATGATGCCGTAATCATTAATTAATGGTTTAGTTCTTCATGAGTCATACATTAACACATGATTATCTGTGCATTAGTTAAGCATGAATTAATGGTTATTAGTGCACCCGTATTGTAAAGTGTTACCAAATATTATATATAGTAATTACATACGGTTTTTCTTTTTACTTTTATTACGACAGCCAGTAATTACGAGAGCCATCTGCAAACGGAACAAAAGTCCGCAAGTTTTTTTTATTTAATTTTTTTATTCAAGCTGTTTATTCTTTTACAAGTCCGCAAGTCACAAATAATGCAGTCAAGCTTCATGTCAAACCATTTTCTTTTCACTTCTAGGACTGTTCGATTAACAGATGAAACTCCATTAACTGCATCTATGCTGCCAAGCTTCCTATTTTTTAGGCCTGATACGCCACTATGTACGCTTGAAAACAAAATGTGGCGTTTTGAATGAACTTCTGATAATAAACTTAAATTTCTGCATCTGAGAAATTTCTCTTCTTCATTCGTTTTTGAGAAGACAAGTTGAAATCCTTCGTTTGGTGTCATAATATGATGCCCATATAGCCTATAGTTTTCAGTCGGTTTTAATGGGCGGGATTTATGGTAATTTAGAGAATGAGCGTGCACACGCGTCCCATTTACAACTGATTGGAATTCATTAACACACACACACACACACACACACACACACACACACACACACACACACACACACACACACACACACACACACACACTATCACATCTGACGTTTACGAAGTATTTCTGAATCAGGAGAAGAATTTTTGGGAATGTCGCCTTTACGCGCAAATCACTCACATATTTACTCGTATATTTACGATTTCATGAATGAGACCCATTGAGTGATTAATGAGTGTCTGTGTTAAGTAACTGTCGAAAAGTTCGATTAATGTGTCATTTGAACTGCGCATGTATATGATTTGTTACTGAAATGTTGAATCAGAAATTAATTATTGTACGTTTGCCTTGTGTTTTCCAAGGCTGCGTTTTCTTGTTCTCTGTTTTTTTTCCTATGTGAACGTGATCGGCAAGTGTATCCTGTTTTGTGCCATAAATAATCCTGTGGAGGTGAATCGCCTGCCTATTGAATACAATTAAATATGCACAAATGGCTAGCTGACCAGTGCCCATGGACCGGTTTCCACTTTGAACCATAATTTGAAACCATCAACTGGTAGGATAATTACAATTTTCTTTTGTTTTTCGGACTCACAGGACTTTTAATTTGTGAAATAAATTTATTTATTTTTACATCTGAAATGGAGAGACTTCAACTGATCGAGAGAAGTCTGAACAACTCTTTAAACTGAATCATTTGATTCACGAACTCTGGTCAGCTACGTCGTTATTCATGTTGTTGAACATACTATTTTACTATACAAAGATAAGGTGGTTAATTGGAAGGAATGATGAATCACATTGTCTTTTGAGTCAAATCCGATATCGGATTACTAGTATTTCTTTCGTCAACAAAAATTATAACTAAATATTGTCGTCAACGAACCACGTGACGAAAACGAGACGCAACGTAAATGCTGGTCATGTGACAATAACTATAATTAAATGTATAATGCAATATTGTTGACGAATAAAAACGAGACTAAATGTGGTTTTACAAAATAAAAACTATGTTAAAATGTCTCTTCATTTTCGTTGACCAAAACGAGATGAAATGTTATGACGCTATTTCGTCTTGTTTAGTCACATTATTATTATTATTATTATTATTATGTTGCAGTATTTCTGTTTCCCGTGTCTCACTTCAGGGGCTGCATCAGGGCGCACTGCGCAGACGACGTCACTTCCTCAAGCCCCACTCGCGGCATTATTTAGAAGATGCAGCTGCGGTGAGTTAGCGTAAACGACAACAAACAAAGTTAAGTCTGACGCCCGTTTCACACATAGGGCCCGATTTTAACGATCTGAAACGCAAGTATCAAGCGCGAAACGCAAGTAACTTTGTGGCCGGGTCTTGGGCGCTGTTGCTATTATACCGGCGGGATAAATTACTCTTGCGCTCAACGCAAATCTAAAATGTGTTGGTCTGCAGTAGCTTCATTACTCATAGGTGTGGTTTGGGCGTAACGTGAAATAAACCAATCAGAGCGTCATCTCACATTCCCTTTAAGAGCAGACGCGCTTATTCTATAGCGGATTCCTATTATAACGGTGGATTTGCCAGACGCGCGCCAGCAGCGGTTCACAGCCGAGGAGACCGACGTTCTCGTCAGGGCCGTAAAACACAGAGAAGTGACATTGGGGATGGAGAAACACACCCAAATTAACTTCGATTAAACAGGCGTATGATAATTTGGGTAAATGTGTAAACTAGAAGTATGCTTTTATAATTAATCTATCTATCTATCTATCTATCTATCTATCTATCTATCTATCTATCTATCTCTATCTATCTATCGTAATGTATGATTTGCAAAAATGAAAACGGCTGCTTCTGTGTGAGAGAATCAAAGTGTATGTGCGTTGTGCACACGCTACATTGATTATGGCCAAGCATGCGCCCTTAAAATAGCATAAGAATAACATGTGCAACGCGCCACTGACTTTAAACTAGATTTTTTCAGTTAGTGGCGGAATTGTTTTCTAAACGTGCAAAATAGCATGAGGGAACGTTTGCGCCGGAACACGCCGCCTCTTTGCGCTGAACCACCCCCGGGAGCGCAAGTGTATTTCTTAGTTAACCGACGTGCGTCTGTGGAGGGAAAAGTCCGCTGTGCGCGGGTGCAAAATAGGAATGATACATGCGTCGGTGTACAAAGTCAATTGCGCTGGGTGCAAGATAGGGCCCATACTCCGTGTGCAGTGCATATGCGGTGCAGGAGCAGCACTCGCTATAGTGCTTTCACATATGCTGCATTTGCAGTGCGTAACTGATCCACGGCTGAACCACAAACACATACTCACTATTTTTATTTCAAATCCAGAAGTTATCAAATACTTTTATTTTAAAAAAGTTTTGTCAGCATTACGATTCTCTTTGTACACACATACTCTTTAATGGTCGTAATTCACTTTTAAGCACAATTTAAACAATGTATTCAATGCACTACTTCTATCTAGATTTATTAGCAAGTGGTAAAATATTTAGCCATATAGTTATATTAAAATGACAAATATTTTAAATTAAAACTTAAAATTGACAAAAACAACCAACTCTCATGCCTTTTCTTTTGCATTTAAATTAATACAGTAAATCTTGGATGTCAGAAAGAACTTGTTTTTCAACCTCCACGAATGAGACGAGTGTTACTTTTCTGTTCACTATTTTCGCTATTTTTCCATAGTGATACACTATATTCACTGGGTTAAATAGAATTGCATTTCTAAAAAGAGACTAAAATACAATTTTCATTGACTAAAACTAGACTAAGGGCGCTTTCACACTTGGTTCGATTGCCTGTTCCTAACCCGAGTTCGATTGCTCCCCCCCTGCCCCCGATGGACTTGTTCACATATTATTTGTATCCGAACCGCAGTATGCTTGTGTCATCAAGTTGCAGCTGGTGCGTAATCGTGTTGCTTGGTAACCGCTATGAATGAAAAGGCGTCAAAATGGATAGAATTGCTCGCTTCACATTTGTTCTTTTTTTTTTTTTAACCTTTGGTTTTGTTTGAAAAAAATCGTTCCAAAGACAGCGGGCTGTCCGCCGAAGACAATTTTTGCGGAGGCAGCCAGAAATCATCTCTCTGCTTGCAGTGCGTCAATCCCGCTTTTCATCAAGTTAAGTGTATACATGACGAGAATAATTCCTGTTAGTGATCCAGAGCGCGATCCATTTAGACGCCGACAAACTTTATTGCTGCGGATAAAACAATAAACCTCCGCAGAAGCATTCCAGAGGTACTCCGCGAGGAACAAAACATGTTCCAAACATAAAACAGGCTATAACCACCTGACCGTTAGTCCAATTGACTTGAAAATTGGTATGCAGTGTCTTGGTCCAAGGTGCCATGTATGTCTATGAGGACGTTGGCGTATCTCGAAAAACATGGCCGCCATCGACCAATGAAATTTGAGCACCTATTAGACAAGGTTAACGGAGGCCAATCGGAACGAAACTCGATGGGCATGTTCGACTCATGGCCCTAGAGGTCTGTAAGAGTTTTGAAAGAAATCGGCCACTAGTTGGCGCTAATGAGTTTTATGGCTCTGTAATCACGTGGTGTAAAACTTAACAACTTTTGATGCTTTTATGCTTAAAGTCCTTAAAGGCCTTAACTGCTTGAACCCCGATAAATGCTGCTTGCAGCTTTAATTATTATTATTATTCTTCTCCGCTAAAACGCATCGTGCAGCCCAAACCGTAAGGGCTAGAGCATTGAAACTTTGCCAGATGGTAGTACAAAAATCGAGGAGAGGTTCAGAGATTATGAACCCGATTGGCCCATAGGTGGCGCTATAGCGACCAAAAGCGCGAAACAGCTCATAACTCCTAGACCGTAAGTCGTAGACTCAAGTGTCTTATATCATTGGAAAGCTGGACGGCTGACGAACAAAACGTATATCTCCGATTTCATTTCCGCCATGAAAGATTTTCCGCCATTTTGAATTTTGTCAAAAACCTACTTTTGCGAACTAGTCTGTGGTTTTTCGCCCGATCGGAACCAAACCAGTGCAGAAATGTTCTCTGGAGTCTGAAGATCAATAATTATCGAAAAAAAGTTGAAATTTCGATTCAAGGTTGCTAAGGGGCGCCAAAATGTATGTTGTGGGAGGAGCCTATTTTACTAAAACGGCTATAACTCCAGAAGTAAATGAGGTATATTTACCAAACTCGGTTCACTTGTGTAAGAGGTCAATCTGAGGTCACAGTAAAAAAATCGCGGTGATTGGCCACATGGTGGCGCTATAATATGAAAAAAACATAAAACAGGCTATAACCACCTGACCGTTAGTCCGATTGACTTGAAAATTGGTATGCAGTGTCTTGGTCCAAGGTGCCATGTATGTCTATGAGGACATTGGTGTATCTCAAAAAACATGGCCGCCATCGGCCAATGAAGTTTGAGCACCTATTAGACAAGGTTAACGGAGGCCGATCGGAACAAAACTCGATGGGCATGTTCAACTCATGGCCCTAGAGGTCTGTAAGAATTTTGAAAGAAATCGGCCACTAGTTGGCGCTAACGAGTTTTATGGCTCTGTAATCACGTGGTGTTAAACTTATTGTCACATTATGCCTATCATTTGATAGATCTGCTCATGCTGAACAACTTTGCCTCAAGAACCACTACTGTCAATCAAACCATTCATTAAATATTCGCAAACATGTTAAAAACCTACTTTTGCGAACTAGTCCCTGGTTTTTGGCCCGATCGGAACCAGACCAGTCTAGGGCAATTCTCTGGACTCTCTAGATCAATAATTATCGAAAAAA
Source organism: Leuciscus leuciscus (assembly GCF_965113295.1). Taxonomy (NCBI): domain Eukaryota; kingdom Metazoa; phylum Chordata; class Actinopteri; order Cypriniformes; family Leuciscidae; genus Leuciscus; species Leuciscus leuciscus. The sequence continues at coordinate 13,565,823 of NC_138745.1, forward strand.
AGTTGAACTTTTGCATTTGGATGGCTGTAATAGGGTCATTTAGAAAATGGGCGTGGCAAAATACACTAAAAAGCCTATAAATCCTAAATGAAAACTCAGAACTTCACAAAAATTGATGAGCTTATGTGACATAACATGCTAAAGAAGCATGGAAATTTTTATGAAGATCGGACCATAGTTGGCACTATAACTGTTAAAAAGCTTTAAAACCATATATTTCCTATGGTAAATTGCCTGTATTGGCTGTAAATTGTGTTTTCCATCCTATGATCATATAATGTTTATAAAATAATGTTAAAAACCAGTGCAATACAATTCTCTGGACTCACTAGATCAATAATTGTCAGAAAAAGTTGAACTACTTCATTTGGATAGCTATAATAGGGTCATTTCAATATGTAGCCTTAAAATGAATACCATATTAAGCCAATAAGTGGTATTTTACTGCCCCCTGCTGTCATTTCATCATACTACTCCCTAATATTGTTATATAATTCATATTTAAACTTTTATAAAGTCTAAATATGAATTATATAACAATATTAGGGAATAGACTTTATAAAATCATTATTTTAACATTTAACATGAAAACGAAAGTAAAACGGCATTTAAGCCACGCCCCCGAATACAAATTCATTCATAACTCGAAAACGGAAAGTCGTTGCGCGCTCAAATTTTGATGGTAAGGTCCTCTCCGGGCTCTTGATCGAAACGTGTCGTCGCGGGCCTCGGGAGCGCGCCCCCCACGAATCGCAAATTCGTGGGACCCCCGATTTTGAACGGCCGAAACTCCCGACCCAGACCACCCCGAACCTTGTGTGAGAGCTCGTTGGAAAGGGCCCGTTCTAGGCTAGCTTCGATTCAAATGTGGTGTAATTTGCCCTGGGCATTCCAGAGATAAAAGCCCCAATAGATATGCCTTTGAACGGTCATAATTCCGGGCTCCAATCGCCCAAAAACACCGCGATGGTCTCATTCAACAGGGCTCCTCAAGAACTATCTATGCTCTGAATTTCAGAATTTTTCGCCTTCTGGTTCCCGAGATATAAGTGAAAAACCAAATTCCCATTAATTCATTCAAACACTTCAACTGTAAGATGGAGGCTGTAATTCCACTGTTGTCAACTAGAGGGAGCAGCAGTATTAGACATAGTATTAATCTTTTTATCAGCTTTCAGCTTTGGCCAACAAACAAATGGTTAAAGCAATTTTTTTAAAATTATTATTGGACTGATAATATAGATCACAATGAAATATATGAAATGGTTAGACCATTAAAATATTTTTTCACAATAACACATCCTAAAGACATTGAAAACATATTTGTATTTGTGTGTGTGTGTGTGTGTGTGTGTGTGTGTGTGTGTGTGTGTGTGTGTGTGTGTGTGTGTGTGTGTGTGTGTGTGTGTAAGCATGCATTATTGAGTTAACATGGAAAACACTTATATTACAATAACTATTATAACACAATCATATTTTGTCAGTGTTTATCACTTCATTTGCACTGACACTTCACATAATTGCTAGTAATGTGGTAAATCACGCTAGAAACATGGTAAATCATAGTAAATCATTGATGGTTTTATTCAACAGGGCTCCTCAAGCACTATCTATGCTCTGAGTTTCAGAATTTTTCGCCTTCTGGTTCCCGAGATATAAGTGAAAAACCAAGCACTTCAACTGTAAGATGGAAGCTGTAATACCACTGTCCACTAGAGGGAGCAGCAGTATTGCATATTATCTTTTCATTAGTTTTTAGTATTGGGAAACAAACAAATGCTTTAAAAAGCAATCTTTTTTTCTTTTTTTTCTTTTCTTTTTTATATTATTAGATCACAAAGGAATTCTAATAGACCAATAAATATATTTTCTCAATAACATATTCCAAAACATTAAAAACATATTTGTATTTGTGTATGTTTATTTCTCTGTGTGTGTGTGTGTGTGTGTGTGTGTGTGTGTGTGTGTGTGTGTGTGTGTGTGTGTGTGTGTGTGTGTGTGTGTGTGTGTGTGTGTGTGTGTGTGTGTGTGTGTGTGTGTGTGTGTGTGTGTGTGTAAGCATGCATTATAGAGTTAACATGGAAAAACTGGTTTGCTTTAGTCCAGAAAACAGGTGAAAATCATGAAGTTTAAAGTGAAAGTGAGCCAATAATAGTCTTCTTCTGCCCTCTGCTGGCCATTCTACTAAAATCACTCTAAAAATCACTTATATAACAATAACTATTATAACACAATCAGATTTTGTCAGTGTTTATCACTTCATTTGCACTGACACTTCACATAATTGCTAGAAACATGGTAAATCATAGTAAATAATACTATAATGTGGTGTATCAAGGTAAACCATGCTAGAATCCTGGCAAATCATTCTAGAACGTGGTAAATCATGGTAAACTATGCTAAAACAGGGTAAATCATGGTAAACCATGATAAACTATGGTAAATCATGTTAGAATGTGGTATATCATGGTAAATCATGCTAGAACAGGGTAAATCATGGTAAACTATGATAAATCATGATAAACTATGGTAAACCATGCTAGAATCACAGTAAACAATGGTAAATCATACTAGAATGTAGTATATCATGGTAAATCATGCTAGAATATGGTAAATCAAGGTAAACTAAGATAAAATCATGGTAAACTATGTCAATCATGCTAGAATCATAGTAAATAATACTAGAATGTGGTAAATTATTGTGGGAGGAGCCTATTTTACTAAAATGGCTATAACTCAAGAAGTAAATGAGATATCTTCACCAAACTCAGTACACATGTGTATGGGTTCAATTTGAGGTCACAGTAAACAATTTTATGGAGATCGGTCCATAGATGGCACTATAACTGCTATAAAAAGCTTTAAAACCATATATTTCCTATGGTACATTGCCTGTATTGGCTGTAAATGGTCCTTTCCATCTATTATGTCAGTGCTTACATGCTTGCTAAATAAAACTTAATAACTTTTGATGCTTTTCTACTTAAATGCCTTAAATGCTTGAACCCCGATAAATGCTGCTTGCAGCTTTAATTATTATTATTTTTCTTCTGCCGTAAAACGCATCGTGCAGCCTAAACCGTAAGTGCTGGAAATTTGAAACTTTGCCAAATGGTAGTACAAAAATCGAGGAGAGGTTCAGAGAGTATGACCCCGATTGGCCCATAGGTGGCGCTATAGCAACCAAAAGCGCGAAACTGCTCATAACTCCTAGACCATATGTCGTAGACTCAAGTGTCTTATATCATTGGAAAGCTGGAACACTGAAGAACAAAACGTATATCTCCGATTTCATTTCCGGTATGCAAATTTTTCCGCCATTTTGAATTTTGTCAAAAACCTACTTTTGCGAACTAGTCCTAGGTTTTTCGTTCGATCGGAACCAAACCAGTGCAGAAATGTTCTCTGGAGTCTGAATATCAATAATTATCGAAAAAAAGTTGAAATTTCGATTCTCGGTCGCTAGGGGGCGCAAAACTATTGTTGTGGGAGGAGCCTATTTTACTAAATGGGCTACAACTCAAGATGTAAATGAGGTATCTTCACCAAACTCGGTCCACATGTGTAGGAGTTCAATCTTGGGTCACAGTAAAAAAATCGCGACGATTGAACACTAGGTGGCGCTATAACATGAAAAAAACATGAAAAGGGCTATGACGACCTGACCGTTAGTCCGATTGACTTGAAAATTGGTATGCAGTGTCTTGGTCCAAGGTGCCATGTATGTCTATGAGGACATTGGCGTATCTCAAAAAACATGGCCGCCATCGGCCAATGAAATTTGAGCACCTATTAGACAAGGTTTACGGAGGCTGATCGGAACAAAACTCGGTAGGCATGTTCGACTCATGGCCCTAGAGGTCTGTAAGAATTTTGAAAGAAATCGGCCACTAGTTGGCGCTAACGAGTTTAATGGCTCTGTAATCACGTGGTGTTACACTTATTGTCACAAAATGCATACCATTTGATAGATCTCCTCTTGTTGAACAACTTTGCCTCAAGAACCATTGCTGTCAATCAAACCGTTCATTAAATATTCGTAATTATGTTAAAAACCTACTTTTGCGAACTAGTCCCTGGTTTTTCGCCCGATCAGAACCAAACCAGTCTAGGACAATTCTATGGACTCTCTAGGTCAATAATTATCAAAAAAAAGTTGAACTTTTGCATTTTTCGCATGGGTATATTGGGTCATAAAGAAAATGGGCGTGGCAAAATGCACTCAAAAGCCTATAAAACCTAAACGAAAACACAGAACTTCACAAAAATGTATGCGCATATTTGTCATAACATGCTAAAGAAGCCTGGAAATTTGTATGGAGATCGGACCAAAGGTGGCGCTATAACTGTTAAAACACTTTAAAACCATATATTTCCTATGGTAAATTGCCTGTATTGGCTGTGAATGGTCTTTTCCTATGAAAAATTCCATAGGAAATAATTTGATCAAAATGAAATAATTTTCATATAATAATGTTCATGACTCTTAATAAGCATGAAACATTTCAGACAGATCAGACAAAATTTGCCTCTATAACAGTCAAAAAGGTAAAAATTATATAACATGTCATTAAGCCAATAAGTGGTATTTTACTGCTTTTATTCATGCCTGGTGTAAAAATTATGACTAGTACTATTATACAAAAGTTGAGAGTACAGGACATTAGGAACTTTAGACACAGAGATATTTCTTATAAAATAAAGCAGAGAGACAATCCTTGAGAGACCAGTGCATTCTTAGTATATTAGCTCTTCTATAACAGTTTAAATTGAGTCGTGTCGATCTGTTCTGGACAAATTATATTTTTCAATCAGTTCTTTTTTTTTTTCTTTACTTGATGCACTCGATTACACCACTGGGCAATAACACACGATTCATCCAATCACTGATTGTGCTGCTGTGACTGACACCCCTGAGAGCCAACAGAAGCGGCATATTCATAAGGCCCGCCCACAGGTCGCGCAGGCGCTGCCGCTGTCAGCATAAACAGAGAATCAGATGAGAACAGATCAAATGAGACACGGAGCATTTCTCCAGAAACTCCTTGCACTAAATGATAATCATAATCTATCGAGAACTGTGATTGTGTGCACTTGTAAACTTTGGATGCTTCAGCCTGGAGTGTTGTCGTCAGAGAGAGGTGAAGTGGAAATCGGAGTAAAGATTTAGTGGATCCCAGAGCGGTAATCTTTATTGAATAGTCTTTTTTTTATTGAATATGTGATGCAATCTCGTTTTGGTGAGTGACATTTTTTTATCATATGTTATCTTATGAAAGATATGTCAATTTCAGAAATGATTTGATATGAGCTGAGTGTAGGCCGCACAGCGCGAGCTGAACTAATTAGCCGTAGGCTAAAGCTATCACGTATAACAATGATCATTGTGTCATGAGTTGAGACAATGGGTCTTATTCATGAAACACGAGCAGAACGAATTTTTGTGTAAATCGTGTGTAAAGTGGTTCTGACGTAAATTTTCGGATTCATTAAAATGTTCGTATTTTCCAAACGTTAGTTGGTACGAAAGAGATCTACACCTGCTCCAGCCACGCGTAAATAGTGCGTTTAACATCCGAACGTTTTGCTCATTAATAAGGCTGCATTTTAATTCACCTTAATCGTGTACATATTTACACAGCGTTTTGAAAAAATATTAGGTAACACTTTACAATACGGGTGCACTAATCTGCATTAATTCATATTTAACTAATGCACAGATAATCATGTGTTAATGTATGACTCATGAAGAACTAAACCATTAATTAATGATTACTGCATCAGCAACTAATAAAGATTCTAAATGATTAATAGATTAAGTAATATATGAATTGTTATTAATTAAATGTGTCAATGTATTAATTAATTAATAACTTATTTTATTAACTAAAAGTGTAAATGAATGCGTTAATTACCACAGTTGGTCAAAGCAATGTACTTCAACTTCCAGTTGTCTGCTTTAATTAATCATTAACTAATGATTTGCAAATGCATCATTATGTTATGACTTTACTTGTTGAGGCACATGACTATTAACTAATTGTTAAGTAATATGCCATTTATGGGTTTTGACAGTTTGCACATGCAGTTAATGTAATGTCGGTGAATGTGTTTGAAGGATGGGGTGAGTTGGGCTGCACACAAATATCAGCACACCAGAATCTGAACTCCTGAAGCTGTTATACTGTGTTTACACTGGACGAGACCAGCTGTCTACACCTGGACATGACAGACCATCGCAAGTCCATTTGTCCTTCATAACAGAACTAGCACAAGAGCTCTGAGTACGTCAGTAATAGAGTGTGGCATCGGTTTACTGACTGGGTTTTGTCGTGTAGTGTCGCGACGCATCCAGTGTAGTATCACTGACTATAATGGACGTTCTATTGTCTTTGTCCAGTCTAGACACAGTGTTATGAACTAGCAGCGCTCAACCGCATGTTCTCAGTGTATGTTAACCTGACATAGTCCTGTGCCATGAACAACAAAGTTCATCGGACTCAGTGAAATCTTGGTTGTACATGGTTGGAAATTGAAATCCATGGCTTAGTGTGGATGTCAAAACCAAAATGGCATATTACTTAACAATTAGTTAATAGTCATGTGCCTCAACAAGTAAAGTCATAAGATAATGATGCATTTGCAAATCATTAGTTAATGATTAATTAAAGCAGACAACTGGAAGTTGAAGTACATTGCCTTGACCAATTGTGGTAATTAACGCATTGATTTAGACTTTTAGTTAATAAAATAAGTTATTAATGAATTAATACATTATGACACATTTAATTAATAACAATTCATATATTACTTTATATTAATCATTTAGAATCTTCATGATGCAGTAATCATTAATTAATGGTTTAGTTCTTCATGAGTCATACATTAACACATGATTATCTGTGCATTAGTTAAGCATGAATTAATGGTTATTAGTGCACCCGTATTGTAAAGTGTTACCAAATATTATATATAGTAATTACATACGGTTTTTCTTTTTACTTTTATTACGACAGCCAGTAATTACGAGAGCCATCTGCAAACGGAACAAAAGTCCGCAAGTTTTTTTTATTAAATTTTTTTATTCAAGCTGTTTATTCTTTTACAAGTCCGCAAGTCACAAATAATGCAGTCAAGCTTCATGTCAAACCATTTTCTTTTCACTTCTAGGACTGTTCGATTAACAGATGAAACTCCATTAACTGCATCTATGCTGCCAAGCTTCCTATTTTTTAGGCCTGATACGCCACTATGTACGCTTGAAAACAAAATGTGGCGTTTTGAATGAACTTCTGATAATAAACTTCAATTTCTGCATCTGAGAAATTTCTCTTCTTCATTCGTTTTTGAGAAGACAAGTTGAAATCCTTCGTTTGGTGTCATAATATGATGCCCATATAGCCTATAGTTTTCAGTCGGTTTTAATGGGCGGGATTTATGGTAATTTAGAGAATGAGCGTGCACACGCGTCCCATTTACAACTGATTGGAATTCATTAACACACACACACACACACACACATTTCACTATCACATCTGACGTTTACGAAGTATTTCTGAATCAGGAGAAGAATTTTCGGGAATGTCGCCTTTACGCGCAAATCACTCACATATTTACTCGTATATTTACGATTTCATGAATGAGACCCATTGAGTGATTAATGAGTGTCTGTGTTAAGTAACTGTCGAAAAGTTCGATTAATGTGTCATTTGAACTGCGCATGTATATGATTTGTTACTGAAATGTTGAATCAGAAATGAATTATTGTACGTTTGCCTTGTGTTTTCCAAGGCTGCGTTTTCTTGTTCTCTGTTTTTTTTCCTATGTGAACGTGATCGGCAAGTGTATCCTGTTTTGTGCCATAAATAATCCTGTGGAGGTGAATCGCCTGCCTATTGAATACAATTAAATATGCACAAATGGCTAGCTGACCAGTGCCCATGGACCGGTTTCCACTTTGAACCATAATTTGAAACCATCAACTGGTAGGATAATTACAATTTTCTTTTGTTTTTCGGACTCACAGGACTTTTAATTTGTGAAATAAATTTATTTATTTTTACATCTGAAATGGAGAGACTTCAACTGATCGAGAGAAGTCTGAACAACTCTTTAAACTGAATCATTTGATTCACGAACTCTGGTCAGCTACGTCGTTATTCATGTTGTTGAACATACTATTTTACTATACAAAGATAAGGTGGTTAATTGGAAGGAATGATGAATCACATTGTCTTTTGAGTCAAATCCGATATCGGATTACTAGTATTTCTTTCGTCAACAAAAATTATAACTAAATATTGTCGTCAACGAACCACGTGACGAAAACGAGACGCAACGTAAATGCTGGTCATGTGACAATAACTATAATTAAATGTATAATGCAATATTGTTGACGAATAAAAACGAGACTAAATGTGGTTTACAAAATAAAAACTATGTTAAAATGTCTCTTCATTTTCGTTGACCAAAACGAGATGAAATGTTATGACGCTATTTCGTCTTGTTTAGTCACATTATTATTATTATTATTATTATTATTTTGCAGTATTTCTGTTTCCCGTGTCTCACTTCAGGGGCTGCATCAGGGCGCACTGCGCAGACGACGTCACTTCCTCAAGCCCCACTCGCGGCATTATTTAGAAGATGCAGCTGCGGTGAGTTAGCGTAAACGACAACAAACAAAGTTAAGTCTGACGCCCGTTTCACACATAGGGCCCGATTTTAACGATCTGAAACGCAAGTATCAAGCGCGAAACGCAAGTAACTTTGTGGCCGGGTCTTGGGCGCTGTTGCTATTATACCGGCGGGATAAATTACTCTTGCGCTCAACGCAAATCTAAAATGTGTTGGTCTGCAGTAGCTTCATTACTCATAGGTGTGGTTTGGGCGTAACGTGAAATAAACCAATCAGAGCGTCATCTCACATTCCCTTTAAGAGCAGACGCGCTTATTCTATAGCGGATTCCTATTATAACGGTGGATTTGCCAGACGCGCGCCAGCAGCGATTCACAGCCAAGGAGACCGACGTTCTCATCAGGGCCGTAAAACACAGAGAAGTGACATTGGGGATGGAGAAACACACCCAAATTAACTTCGGTTAAACAGGCGTATGATAATTTGGGTAAATGTGTAAACTAGAAGTATGCTTTTATAAATATCTATCTATCTATCTATCTATCTATCTATCGTAATGTATGATTTGCAAAAATGAAAACGGCTGCTTCTGTGTGAGAGAATCAAAGTGTATGTGCGTTGTGCACACGCTACATTGATTATGGCCAAGCATGCGCCCTTAAAATAGCATAAGAATAACATGTGCAACGCGCCACTGACTTTAAACTAGATTTTTTCAGTTAGTGGCGGAATTGTTTTCTAAACGTGCAAAATAGCATGAGGGAACGTTTGCGCCGGAACACGCCGCCCCCTGGAGCGCAAGTGTATTTCTTAGTTAACCGACGTGCGTCTGTGGAGGGAAAAGTCCGCTGTGCGCGGGTGCAAAATAGGAATGATACATGCGTCGGTGTACAAAGTCAATTGCGCTGGGTGCAAGATAGGGCCCATACTCCGTGTGCAGTGCATATGCGGTGCAGGAGCAGCACTCGCTATAGTGCTTTCACATATGCTGCGTTTGCAGTGCGTAACTGATCCACGGCTGAACCACAAACACATACTCACTATTTTTATTTCAAATCCAGAAGTTATCAAATACTTCTATTTAAAAAAAGTTTTGTCAGCATTACGATTCTCTTTGTACACACATACTCTTTAATGGTCGTAATTCACTTTTAAGCACAATTTAAACAATGTATTCAATGCACTACTTCTATCTAGATTTATTAGCAAGTGGTAAAATATTTAGCCATATAGTTATATTAAAATGACAAATATTTTAAATTAAAACTTAAAATTGACAAAAACAACCGACTCTCATGCCTTTTCTTTTGCATTTAAATTAATACAGTAAATCTTGGATGTCAGAAAGAACTTGTTTTTCAACCTCCACGAATGAGACGAGTGTTACTTTTCTGTTCACTATTTTCGCTATTTTTCCATAGTGATACACTATATTGACTGGGTTAAATAGAATTGCATTTCTAAAAAGAGACTAAAATACAATTTTCATTGACTAAAACTAGACTAAGGGCGCTTTCACACTTGGTTCGATTGCCTGTTCCTAACCCGAGTTCGATTGCTCCCCCCCCCTGCCCCCGATGGACTTGTGTTCACATATTATTTGTATCCGAACCGCAGTATGCTTGTGTCATCAAGTTGCAGCTGGTGCGTAATCGTGTTGCTTGGTAACCGCTATGAATGAAAAGGCGTCAAAATGGATAGAATTGCTCGCTTCACATTTGTTCTTTTTTTTTTTTTAACCTTTGGTTTTGTTTTCAAAGAAAAGATCCAGAAAGAGAAACACATGTGTTTGTCTGCCGCAAAAGTACTAAAATCGTTCCAAAGACAGCGGGCTGTCCGCCGAAGACAATTTTTGCGGAGGTAGCCAGAAATCATCTCTCTGCTTGCAGTGCGTCAATCCCGCTTTTCATCAAGTTAAGTGTATACATGACGAGAATAATTCCTGTTAGTGATCCAGAGCGCGATCCATTTAGACGCCGACAAACTTTATTGCTGCGGATAAAACAATAAACCTCCGCAGAAGCATTCCAGAGGTACTCCGCGAGGAACAAAACATGTTCCAAACATAAAACAGGCTATAACCACCTGACCGTTAGTCCAATTGACTTGAAAATTGGTATGCAGTGTCTTGGTCCAAGGTGCCATGTATGTCTATGAGGACGTTGGCGTATCTCGAAAAACATGGCCGCCATCGACCAATGAAATTTGAGCACCTATTAGACAAGGTTAACGGAGGCCAATCGGAACGAAACTCGATGGGCATGTTCGACTCATGGCCCTAGAGGTCTGTAAGAGTTTTGAAAGAAATCGGCCACTAGTTGGCGCTAATGAGTTTTATGGCTCTGTAATCACGTGGTGTAAAACTTAACAACTTTTGATGCTTTTGTGCTTAAAGTCCTTAAAGGCCTTAACTGCTTGAACCCCGATAAATGCTGCTTGCAGCTTTAATTATTATTATTATTCCGCCGTAAAACGCATCGTGCAGCCCAAACCGTAAGAGCTGGAACTTTGAAACTTTGCCATATGGTAGTACAAAAATCGAGGAGAGGTTATCAAATTATGACCTCGAATGGCCCATAGGTGGCGCTATAGCAACCAAAAGCGCGAAACTGCTCATAACTCCTAGACCGTATGTCGTAGACTCAAGTGTCTTATATCATTGGAAAGCTGGATGCCTGACGAAAAAAACGTATATCTCCGATTTCATTTCCGCCATGATAGATTTTCCGCCATTTTGAATTTTGTCAAAAACCTACTTTTGCGAACTAGTCCCTGGTTTTTTGCCCGATCGGAACCAAACCAGTGCAGAAATGTTCTCTGGAGTCTGAATATCAATAATTATCGAAAAAAAGTTGAAATTTCCATTCACGGTCGCTAAGGGGCGCCCAAATGTATGTTGTGGGAGGAGCCTATTTTACTAAAACGGCTATAACTCCAGAAGTAAATGAGGTATCTTCACCAAACTCGGTACACATGTGTAAGAGGTCAATCTGAGGTCACAGTAAAAAAACCGCGGCGAATGGCCACATGGTGGCGCTATAACATGAAAAAAATATAAAACGGCCCATAACCACCTGACCGTTAGTCCGATTGACTTGAAAATTGGTATGCAGTGTCTTGGTCCAAGGTGCCATGTATGTCTATGAGGACATTGGTGTATCTCAAAAAACATGGCCGCCATCGGCCAATGAAGTTTGAGCACCTATAAGACAAGGTTAACGGACGTCGATCGGAACGAAACTCGATGGGCATGTTCGACTCATGGCCCTAGAGGTCTGTAAGAATTTTGAAAGAAATCGGCCACTAGTTGGCGCTAACGAGTTTTTTGGCTCTGTAATTACGTGGTGTTACACTTATCGTCATAAAATGCATATCATTTGATAGATCTGCTCATGCTCAACAACTTTGCCTCAAGAACCACTAATGTCAATCAAACCATTAATTAATTATTCATGAATATGTTAAAAACCTACTTTTGCGAACTAGTCCCTGGTTTTTCGCCCGATCGGAACCAGACCAGTCTAGGACAATTCTCTGGACTCTCTAGATCAATAATTATCGAAAAAAAGTTTAACTTTTGCATTTGGGTGGCTGTAATAGGGTAATTTATAAAAGGGGCGTGGCAAAATACACTAAAATGCCTATAAATCCTAAATGAAAACTCAGAACTTCACAAAAATTGGTGAGCATATGTGACATAACATCATTAACAAGCATGCCAAATTTTATGGAGATCGGACAAAAGGTGGCGCTATAACTGTTAAAAAGCTTTAAAACCATATATTACCTATGGTAAATTGCCTGCATTGGCTGTAAATGGTCTTTTTCATCTATAATGTCAGTGTTTACATGCTTGCTAAATACATTTTAATAACTTTTGATGCTTTTGTGCTTATAAACCTTAAAGGCCTTAACAGCTTGAACCCCGATAAATGCTGCTTGCAGCTTTAATTAGGGGTTCAAGCACGAAGTGCTGAAACCCTATTGTAATTGTCCTGATTTTTATTATTATTTTTCTTCTGCCGTAAAACGCATCGTGCAGCCCAAACCGTAAGAGCTGGAACTTTGAAACTTTGCCATATGGTAGTACAAAAATCGAGGAGAGGTTATCAAATTATGACCTCGAATGGCCCATAGGTGGCGCTATAGCGACCAAAAGCGCGAAACTGCTCATAACTCCTAGACCGTATGTCGTAGACTCAAGTGTCTTATATCATTGGAAAGCTGGATGCCTGACGAACAAAACGTATATCTCCGATTTCATTTCCGCCATGATAGATTTTCCGCCATTTTGAATTTTGTCAAAAACCTACTTTTGCGAACTAGTCCCTGGTTTTTTGCCCGATCGGAACCAAACCAGTGCAGAAATGTTCTCTGGAGTCTGAATATCAATAATTATCGAAAAAAAGTTGAAATTTCCATTCACGGTCGCTAAGGGGCGCCCAAATGTATGTTGTGGGAGGAGCCTATTTTACTAAAACGGCTATAACTCCAGAAGTAAATGAGGTATCTTCACCAAACTCGGTACAAATGTGTAAGAGGTCAATTTGAGGTCACAGTAAAAAAACCGCGGCGAATGGCCACATGGTGGCGCTATAACATGAAAAAAACATAAAACGGCCCATAACCACCTGACCGTTAGTCCGATTGACTTGAAAATTAGTATGCAGTGTCTTGGTCCAAGGTGCCATGTATGTCTATGAGGACATTGGCGTATCTCAAAAAACATGGCCGCCATCGGCCAATGAAATTTGAGCACCTATTAGACAAGGTTTACGGAGGCTGATCGGAACAAAACTCGGTAGGCATGTTCGACTCATGGCCCTAGAGGTCTGTAAGAATTTTGAAAGAAATCGGCCACTAGTTGGCGCTAACGAGTTTAAAGGCTCTGTAATCACGTGGTGTTACACTTATTGTCACAAAATGCATACCATTTGATAGATCTCCTCTTGTTGAACAACTTTGCCTCAAGAACCATTGCTGTCAATCAAACCGTTCATTAAATATTCGTAATTATGTTAAAAACCTACTTTTGCGAACTAGTCCCTGGTTTTTCGCCCGATCAGAACCAAACCAGTCTAGGACAATTCTATGGACTCTCTAGGTCAATAATTATCAAAAAAAAGTTGAACTTTTGCATTTTTCTCATGGGTATATTGGGTCATAAAGAAAATGGGCGTGGCAAAATGCACTCAAAAGCCTATAAAACCTAAACGAAAACACAGAACTTCACAAAAATGTATGCGCATATTTGTCATAACATGCTAAAGAAGCCTGGAAATTTGTATGGAGATCGGACCAAAGGTGGCGCTATAACTGTTAAAACACTTTAAAACCATATATTTCCTATGGTAAATTGCCTGTATTGGCTGTGAATGGTCTTTTCCTATGAAAAATTCCATAGGAAATAATTTGATCAAAATGAAATAATTTTCATATAATAATGTTCATGACTCTTAATAAGCATGAAACATTTCAGACAGATCAGACAAAATTTGCCTCTATAACAGTCAAAAAGGTAAAAATTATATAACATGTCATTAAGCCAATAAGTGGTATTTTACTGCTTTTATTCATGCCTGGTGTAAAAATTATGACTAGTACTATTATACAAAAGTTGAGAGTACAGGACATTAGGAACTTTAGACACAGAGATATTTCTTATAAAATAAAGCAGAGAGACAATCCTTGAGAGACCAGTGCATTCTTAGTATATTAGCTCTTCTATAACAGTTTAAATTGAGTCGTGTCGATCTGTTCTGGACAAATTATATTTTTCAATCAGTTCTTTTTTTTTTTCTTTACTTGATGCACTCGATTACACCACTGGGCAATAACACACGATTCATCCAATCACTGATTGTGCTGCTGTGACTGACACCCCTGAGAGCCAACAGAAGCGGCATATTCATAAGGCCCGCCCACAGGTCGCGCAGGCGCTGCCGCTGTCAGTATAAACAGAGAATCAGATGAGAACAGATCAAATGAGACACGGAGCATTTCTCCAGAAACTCCTTGCACTAAATGATAATCATAATCTATCGAGAACTGTGATTGTGTGCACTTGTAAACTTTGGATGCTTCAGCCTGGAGTGTTGTCGTCAGAGAGAGGTGAAGTGGAAATCGGAGTAAAGATTTAGTGGATCCCAGAGCGGTAATCTTTATTGAATAGTCTTTTTTTTATTGAATATGTGATGCAATCTCGTTTTGGTGAGTGACATTTTTTTATCATATGTTATCTTATGAAAGATATGTCAATTTCAGAAATGATTTGATATGAGCTGAGTGTAGGCCGCACAGCGCGAGCTGAACTAATTAGCCGTAGGCTAAAGCTATCACGTATAACAATGATCATTGTGTCATGAGTTGAGACAATGGGTCTTATTCATGAAACACGAGCAGAACGAATTTTTGTGTAAATCGTGTGTAAAGTGGTTCTGACGTAAATTTTCGGATTCATTAAAATGTTCGTATTTTCCAAACGTTAGTTGGTACGAAAGAGATCTACACCTGCTCCAGCCACGCGTAAATAGTGCGCTTAACATCCGAACGTTTTGCTCATTAATAAGGCTGCATTTTAATTCACCTTAATCGTGTACATATTTACACAGCATTTTGAAAAAATATTAGGTAACACTTTACAATACGGGTGCACTAATCTGCATTAATTCATATTTAACTAATGCACAGATAATCATGTGTTAATGTATGACTCATGAAGAACTAAACCATTAATTAATGATTACTGCATCAGCAACTAATAAAGATTCTAAATGATTAATAGATTAAGTAATATATGAATTGTTATTAATTAAATGTGTCAATGTATTAATTAATTAATAACTTATTTTATTAACTAAAAGTGTAAATGAATGCGTTAATTACCACAGTTGGTCAAAGCAATGTACTTCAACTTCCAGTTGTCTGCTTTAATTAATCATTAACTAATGATTTGCAAATGCATCATTATGTTATGACTTTACTTGTTGAGGCACATGACTATTAACTAATTGTTAAGTAATATGCCATTTATGGGTTTTGACAGTTTGCACATGCAGTGAATGTAATGTCGGTGAACGTGTTTGAAGGATGGGTGAGTTGGGCTGCACACAAATATCAGCACACCAGAATCTGAACTCCTGAAGCTGTCACACTGTGTTTACACTGGACGAGACCAGCTGTCTACACCTGGACATGACAGACCATCGAAAGGCCATTAGTCCTTCGTAACAGAACTAGCACAAGAGCTCTGAGTACGTCAGTAATAGATTGTGGCATCGGTTTACTGACTGGGTTTTGTCGTGTAGTGTCGCGACGCATCCAGTGTAGTATCACTGACTATAATGGACGTTCTATTGTCTTTGTCCAGTCTAGACACAGTGTTATGAACTAGCAGCGCTTAACCGCATGTTCTCAGTGTATGTTAACCTGACATAGTCCTGTGCCATGAACAACAAAGTTCATCGGACTCAGTGAAATCTTGGTTGTACATGGTTGGAAATTGAAATCCATGGCTTAGTGTGGATGTCAAAACCAAAATGGCATATTACTTAACAATTAGTTAATAGTCATGTGCCTCAACAAGTAAAGTCATAACATAATGATGCATTTGCAAATCATTAGTTAATGATTAATTAAAGCAGACAACTGGAAGTTGAAGTACATTGCCTTGACCAATTGTGGTAATTAACGCATTGATTTAGACTTTTAGTTAATAAAATAAGTTATTAATGAATTAATACATTATGACACATTTAATTAATAACAATTCATATATTACTTTATATTAATCATTTAGAATCTTCATGATGCAGTAATCATTAATTAATGGTTTAGTTCTTCATGAGTCATACATTAACACATGATTATCTGTGCATTAGTTAAGCATGAATTAATGGTTATTAGTGCACCCGTATTGTAAAGTGTTACCAAATATTATAGTAATTACATACGGTTTTTCTTTTTACTTTTATTACGACAGCCAGTAATTACGAGAGCCATCTGCAAACGGAACAAAAGTCCGCAAGTTTTTTTTATTTAATTTTTTTATTCAAGCTGTTTATTCTTTTACAAGTCCGCAAGTCACAAATAATGCAGTCAAGCTTCATGTCAAACCATTTTCTTTTCACTTCTAGGACTGTTCGATTAACAGATGAAACTCCATTAACTGCATCTATGCTGCCAAGCTTCCTTTTTTTTAGGCCTGATACGCCACTATGTACGCTTGAAAACAAAATGTGGCGTTTTGAATGAACTTCTGATAATAAACTTCAATTTCTGCATCTGAGAAATTTCTCTTCTTCATTCGTTTTTGAGAAGACAAGTTGAAATCCTTCGTTTGGTGTCATAATATAATGCCCATATAGCCTATAGTTTTCAGTCGGTTTTAATGGGCGGGATTTATGGTAATTTAGAGAATGAGCGTGCACACGCGTCCCATTTACAACTGATTGGAATTCATTAACACACACACACACACACACACACACACACACACACACACACACACACACACACACACACACACACACACATTTCACTATCACATCTGACGTTTACGAAGTATTTCTGAATCAGGAGAAGAATTTTCGGGAATGTCGCCTTTACGCGCAAATCACTCACATATTTACTCGTATATTTACAATTTCATGAATGAGACCCATTGAGTGATTAATGAGTGTCTGTGTTAAGTAACTGTCGAAAAGTTCGATTAATGTGTCATTTGAACTGCGCATGTATATGATTTGTTACTGAAATGTTGAATCAGAAATGAATTATTGTACGTTTGCCTTGTGTTTTCCAAGGCTGCGTTTTCTTGTTCTCTGTTTTTTTTCCTATGTGAACGTGATCGGCAAGTGTATCCTGTTTTGTGCCATAAATAATCCTGTGGAGGTGAATCGCCTGCCTATTGAATACAATTAAATATGCACAAATGGCTAGCTGACCAGTGCCCATGGACCGGTTTCCACTTTGAACCATAATTTGAAACCATCAACTGGTAGGATAATTACAATTTTCTTTTGTTTTTCGGACTCACAGGACTTTTAATTTGTGAAATAAATTTATTTATTTTTACATCTGAAATGGAGAGACTTCAACTGATCGAGAGAAGTCTGAACAACTCTTTAAACTGAATCAGTTTAAACTAGAAGATGCAGCTGCGGTGAGTTAGCGTAAACGACAACAAACAAAGTTAAGTCTGACGCCCGTTTCACACATAGGGCCCGATTTTAACGATCTGAAACGCAAGTATCAAGCGCGAAACGCAAGTAACTTTGTGGGCGGGTC
This sequence comes from Leuciscus leuciscus, assembly GCF_965113295.1. NCBI lineage: Eukaryota > Metazoa > Chordata > Actinopteri > Cypriniformes > Leuciscidae > Leuciscus > Leuciscus leuciscus. The sequence continues at coordinate 13,583,749 of NC_138745.1, forward strand.
TTGGGCGCTGTTGCTATTATACCGGCGGGATAAATTACTCTTGCGCTCAACGCAAATCTAAAATGTGTTGGTCTGCAGTAGCTTCATTACTCATAGGTGTGGTTTGGGCGTAACGTGAAATAAACCAATCAGAGCGTCATCTCACATTCCCTTTAAGAGCAGATGCGCTTATTCTATAGCGGATTCCTATTATAACGGTGGATTTGCCAGACGCGCGCCAGCAGCGATTCACAGCCGAGGAGACCGACGTTCTCGTCAGGGCCGTAAAACACAGAGAAGTGACATTGGGGATGGAGAAACACACCCAAATTAACTTCGGTTAAACAGGCGTATGATAATTTGGGTAAATGTGTAAACTAGAAGTATGCTTTTATAATTATCTATCTATCTATCTATCTATCTATCTATCTATCTATCTATCTATCTATCTATCTATCTATCGTAATGTATGATTTGCAAAAATGAAAACGGCTGCTTCTGTGTGAGAGAATCAAAGTGTATGTGCGTTGTGCACACGCTACATTGATTATGGCCAAGCATGCGCCCTTAAAATAGCATAAGAATAACATGTGCAACGCGCCACTGACTTTAAACTAGATTTTTTCAGTTAGTGGCGGAATTGTTTTCTAAACGTGCAAAATAGCATGAGGGAACGTTTGCGCCGGAACACGCCGCCTCTTTGCGCTGAACCGCCCCCGGGAGCGCAAGTGTATTTCTTAGTTAACCGACGTGCGTCTGTGGAGGGAAAAGTCCGCTGTACGCGGGTGCAAAATAGGAATGATACATGCGTCGGTGCACAAAGTCAATTGCGCTGGGTGCAAGATAGGGCCCATACTCCGTGTGCAGTGCATATGCGGTGCAGGAGCAGCACTCGCTATAGTGCTTTCACATATGCTGCGTTTGCAGTGCGTAACTGATCCACGGCTGAACCACAAACACATACTCACTATTTTTATTTCAAATCCAGAAGTTATCAAATACTTTTATTTAAAAAAAGTTTTGTCAGCATTACGATTCTCTTTGTACACACATACTCTTTAATGGTCGTAATTCACTTTTAAGCACAATTTAAACAATGTATTCAATGCACTACTTCTATCTAGATTTATTAGCAAGTGGTAAAATATTTAGCCATGTAGTTATATTAAAATGACAAATATTTTAAATTAAAACTTAAAATTGACAAAAACAACAGACTCTCATGCCTTTTCTTTTGCATTTAAATTAATACAGTAAATCTTGGATGTCAGAAAGAACTTGTTTTTCAACCTCCACAAATGAGACGAGTGTTACTTTTCTGTTCACTATTTTCGCTATTTTTCCATAGTGATACACTATATTGACTGGGTTAAATAGAATTGCATTTCTAAAAAGAGACTAAAATACAATTTTCATTGACTAAAACTAGACTAAGGGCGCTTTCACACTTGGTTCGATTGCCTGTTCCTAACCCGAGTTCGATTGCTCCCCCCCTGCCCCCGATGGACTTGTGTTCACATATTATTTGTATCCGAACCGCAGTATGCTTGTGTCATCAAGTTGCAGCTGGTGCGTAATCGTGTTGCTTGGTAACCGCTATGAATGAAAAGGCGTCAAAATGGATAGAATTGCTCGCTTCACATTTGTTCTTTTTTTTTTTTTAACCTTTGGTTTTGTTTTCAAAGAAAAGATCCAGAAAGAGAAACACATGTGTTTGTCTGCCGCAAAAGTACTAAAATCGTTCCAAAGACAGCGGGCTGTCCGCCGAAGACAATTTTTGCGGAGGCAGCCAGAAATCATCTCTCTGCTTGCAGTGCGTCAATCCCGCTTTTCATCAAGTTAAGTGTATACATGACGAGAATAATTCCTGTTAGTGATCCAGAGCGCGATCCATTTAGACGCCGACAAACTTTATTGCTGCGGATAAAACAATAAACCTCCGCAGAAGCATTCCAGAGGTACTCCGCGAGGAACAAAACATGTTCCAAACATAAAACAGGCTATAACCACCTGACCGTTAGTCCAATTGACTTGAAAATTGGTATGCAGTGTCTTGGTCCAAGGTGCCATGTATGTCTATGAGGACGTTGGCGTATCTCGAAAAACATGGCCGCCATCGACCAATGAAATTTGAGCACCTATTAGACAAGGTTAACGGAGGCCAATCGGAACAAAACTCGATGGGCATGTTCGACTCATGGCCCTAGAGGTCTGTAAGAGTTTTGAAAGAAATCGGCCACTAGTTGGCGCTAATGAGTTTTATGGCTCTGTAATCACGTGGTGTAAAACTTAACAACTTTTGATGCTTTTGTGCTTAAAGTCCTTAAAGGCCTTAACTGCTTGAACCCCGATAAATGCTGCTTGCAGCTTTAATTATTATTATTATTCTTCTGCCGTAAAACGCATCGTGCAGCCCAAACCGTAAGGGCTAGAGCATTGACACTTTGCCAGATGGTAGTACAAAAATCGAGGAGAGGTTATCAAATTATGACCCCGATTGGCCCATAGGTGGCGCTATAGCAACCAAAAGCGCGAAACAGCTCATAACTCATAGACCGTAAGTCGTAGACTCAAGTGTCTTATATCATTGGAAAGCTGGACGCCTGACGAACAAAACGTATATCTCCGATTTCATTTCCGTCATGATAGATTTTCCGCCATTTTGAATTTTGTCAAAAACCTACTTTTGCGAACTAGTCCTAGGTTTTTTGTCCGATCGGAACCAAACCAGTGCAGAATTGTTCTCTGGAGTCTGACAATCAATAATTATCAAAAAAAAGTCGAAATTTTGATTCATGGTCGCTAGGGGGTGCAAAATGAACGTTGTGGGAGGAGCCTATTTTACTAAAATGGCTATAACTCAAGAATTAATTGATTAAACTTCACCAAACTTGGTACACATGTGTAGGAGGTCAATCTGAGGTCACAGTAAAAAAATTGCATCGATTGGCCACATGGTGGCGCTATAAACAAAAAAAAACGTATAAACACCTGACCGTTTTTCCGAATGACTTGAAATTTGATATGCAGTGTCTTGGGCCAAGAGGCCATGTATGTCTAAAAGGATATTGGCATATCTCGAAAAACATGGCCGCCATTGGCCAATGAGGTTTGAGCACCTATTAAACAAGGTTAACGAAGTCCAATTGTTTTATGAGTTTTATGGCTTTGTAATCACGTGGTGTTGCACACATCCACACAATATGCATATCATTTGATAGATCTGCTCATGCTGAACAACTTTGCCTCAAGAACCATTGCTGTCAATCAAACCGTTCATTAATTATTCGCAAATATGTTAAAAACCTACTTTTGCGAACTAGTCCTAGGTTTTTCGCCCGATCGGAACCAGACCAGTCTAGGACAATTCTCTGGACTCTCTAGATCAATAATTATCAAAAAAAGTTGAACTTTTGCATTTGGATGGCTGTAATAGGGTCATTTATAAAATGGGCGTGGCAAAATACATTAAAAAGCCTATAAATCCTAAATGAAAACTCAGAACTTCACAAAAATTGGTGAGCATATGTGACATAACATCATTAACAAGCATGCCAAATTTTATGGACATCGGACCAAAGGTGGCGCTATAACTGTTAAAAAGCTTTAAAACCATATATTACCTATGGTGAATTGCCTGCATTGGCTATAAATGGTCTTTTTAATCTATTATGTCAGTGGTTACATGCTTGCTAAATAAAACTTTATAACTTTTGATGCTTTTGTGCTTAAAAACCTTAAACACCTTAACAGCTTGAACCCCGATAAATGCTGCTTGTTATTATTATTATTCTTCTCCGCTAAAACGCATCGTGCAGCCCAAACCGTAAGGGCTAGAGCATTGAAACTTTGCCAGATGGTAGTACAAAAATCGAGGAGAGGTTCAGAGATTATGAACCCGATTGGCCCATAGGTGGCGCTATAGCGACCAAAAGCGCGAAACAGCTCATAACTCCTAGACCGTAAGTCGTAGACTCAAGTGTCTTATATCATTGGAAAGCTGGACGGCTGACGAACAAAACGTATATCTCCGATTTCATTTCCGCCATGAAAGATTTTCCGCCATTTTGAATTTTGTCAAAAACCTACTTTTGCGAACTAGTCTGTGGTTTTTCGCCCGATCGGAACCAAACCAGTGCAGAAATGTTCTCTGGAGTCTGAAGATCAATAATTATCGAAAAAAAGTTGAAATTTCGATTCAAGGTCGCTAAGGGGCGCCAAAATGTATGTTGTGGGAGGAGCCTATTTTACTAAAACGGCTATAACTCCAGAAGTAAATGAGGTATATTTACCAAACTCGGTTCACTTGTGTAAGAGGTCAATCTGAGGTCACAGTAAAAAAATCGCGGTGATTGGCCACATGGTGGCGCTATAATATGAAAAAAACATAAAACAGGCTATAACCACCTGACCGTTAGTCCGATTGACTTGAAAATTGGTATGCAGTGTCTTGGTCCAAGGTGCCATGTATGTCTATGAGGACATTGGTGTATCTCAAAAAACATGGCCGCCATCGGCCAATGAAGTTTGAGCACCTATTAGACAAGGTTAACGGAGGCCGATCGGAACAAAACTCGATGGGCATGTTCAACTCATGGCCCTAGAGGTCTGTAAGAATTTTGAAAGAAATCGGCCACTAGTTGGCGCTAACGAGTTTTATGGCTCTGTAATCACGTGGTGTTAAACTTATTGTCACATTATGCCTATCATTTGATAGATCTGCTCATGCTGAACAACTTTGCCTCAAGAACCACTACTGTCAATCAAACCATTCATTAAATATTCGCAAACATGTTAAAAACCTACTTTTGCGAACTAGTCCCTGGTTTTTGGTCCGATCGGAACCAGACCAGTCTAGGGCAATTCTCTGGACTCTCTAGATCAATAATTATCGAAAAAAAGTTGAACTTTTGCATTTGGATGGCTGTAATAGGGTCATTTAGAAAATTGGCGTGGCAAAATACACTAAAAAGCCTATAAATCCTAAATGAAAACTCAGAACTTCACAAAAATTGATGAGCATATGTGACATAACATGCTAAAGAAGCATGGAAATTTTTATGAAGATCGGACCATAGTTGGCACTATAACTGTTAAAAAGCTTTAAAACCATATATTTCCTATGGTAAATTGCCTGTAATGGCTGTAAATTGTGTTTTCCATCCTATGATCATATAATGTTTATAAAATAATGTTAAAAACCAGTGCAATACAATTCTCTGGACTCACTAGATCAATAATTGTCAAAAAAAGTTGAACTACTTCATTTGGATAGCTATAATAGGGTAATTTCAATATGTAGCCTTAAAATGAATACCATATTAAGCCAATAAGTGGTATTTTACTGCCCCCTGCTGTCATTTCATCATACTACTCCCTAATATTGTTATATAATTCATATTTAAACTTTTATAAAGTCTAAATATGAATTATATAACAATATTAGGGAATAGACTTTATAAAATCATTATTTTAACATTTAACATGAAAACGAAAGTAAAACGGCATTTAAGCCACGCCCCCGAATACAAATTCATTCATAACTCGAAAACGGAAAGTCGTTGCGCGCTCAAATTTTGATGGTAAGGTCCTCTCCGGGCTCTTGATCGAAACGTGTCGTCGCGGGCCTCGGGAGCGCGCCCCCCACGAATCGCAAATTCGTGGGACCCCCGATTTTGAACGGCCGAAACTCCCGACCCAGACCACCCCGAACCTTGTGTGAGAGCTCGTTGGAAAGGTCCCGTTCTAGGCTAGCTTCGATTCAAATGTGGTGTAATTTGCCCTGGGCATTACAGAGATAAAAGCCCCAATAGATATGCCTTTGAACGGTCATAATTCCGGGCTCCAATCGCCCAAAAACACCGCGATGGTCTCATTCAACAGGGCTCCTCAAGAACTATCTATGCTCTGAATTTCAGAATTTTTCGCCTTCTGGTTCCCGAGATATAAGTGAAAAACCAAATTCCCATTCATTCATTCAAACACTTCAACTGTAAGATGGAGGCTGTAATTCCACTGTTGTCAACTAGAGGGAGCAGCAGTATTAGACATAGTATTAATCTTTTTATCAGCTTTCAGCTTTGGCCAACAAACAAATGGTTAAAGCAATTTTTTTAAAATTATTATTGGACTGATAATATAGATCACAATGAAATATATGAAATGGTTAGACCATTAAAATATTTTTTCACAATAACACATCCTAAAGACATTGAAAACATATTTGTATTTGTGTGTGTGTGTGTGTGTGTGTGTGTGTGTGTGTGTGTGTGTGTGTGTGTGTGTGTGTGTGTGTGTGTGTGTGTGTGTGTGTGTGTGTGTGTGTGTGTGTGTGTGTAAGCATGCATTATTGAGTTAACATGGAAAACACTTATATTACAATAACTATTATAACACAATCATATTTTGTCAGTGTTTATCACTTCATTTGCACTGACACTTCACATAATTGCTAGTAATGTGGTAAATCACGCTAGAAACATGGTAAATCATAGTAAATCATTGATGGTCTCATTCAACAGGGCTCCTCAAGCACTATCTATGCTCTGAGTTTCAGAATTTTTCGCCTTCTGGTTCCCGAGATATAAGTGAAAAACCAAGCACTTCAACTGTAAGATGGAAGCTGTAATACCACTGTCCACTAGAGGGAGCAGCAGTATTGCATATTATCTTTTCATTAGTTTTTAGTATTGGGAAACAAACAAATGCTTTAAAAAGCAATCTTTTTTTCTTTTTTTTCTTTTCTTTTTTATATTATTAGATCACAAAGGAATTCTAATACACCAATAAATATATTTTCTCAATAACATATTCCAAAACATTAAAAACATATTTGTATTTGTGTATGTTTATTTCTCTGTGTGTGTGTGTGTGTGTGTGTGTGTGTGTGTGTGTGTGTGTGTGTGTGTGTGTGTGTGTGTGTGTGTGTGTAAGCATGCATTATAGAGTTAACATGGAAAAACTGGTTTGCTTTAGTCCAGAAAACAGGTGAAAATCATGAAGTTTAAAGTGAAAGTGAGCCAATAATAGTCTTCTTCTGCCCTCTGCTGGCCATTCTACTAAAATCACTCTAAAAATCACTTATATAACAATAACTATTATAACACAATCAGATTTTGTCAGTGTTTATCACTTCATTTGCACTGACACTTCACATAATTGCTAGAAACATGGTAAATCATAGTAAATAATACTATAATGTGGTGTATCAAGGTAAACCATGCTAGAATCCTGGCAAATCATTCTAGAACGTGGTAAATCATGGTAAACTATGCTAGTAGAGGGTAAATCATGGTAAACCATGATAAACTATGGTAAATCATGTTAGAATGTGGTATATCATGGTAAATCATGCTAGAACAGGGTAAATCATGGTAAACTATGATAAATCATGATAAACTATGGTAAACCATGCTAGAATCACAGTAAACAATGGTAAATCATACTAGAATGTAGTATATCATGGTAAATCATGCTAGAATATGGTAAATCAAGGTAAACTAAGATAAAATCATGGTAAACTATGTCAATCATGCTAGAATCATAGTAAATAATACTAGAATGTGGTAAATTATTGTGGGAGGAGCCTATTTTACTAAAATGGCTATAACTCAAGAAGTAAATGAGATATCTTCACCAAACTCAGTACACATGTGTATGGGTTCAATTTGAGGTCACAGTAAACAATTTTATGGAGATCGGTCGATAGATGGCACTATAACTCCTATAAAAAGCTTTAAAACCATATATTTCCTATGGTACATTGCCTGTATTGGCTGTAAATGGTCCTTTCCATCTATTATGTCAGTGCTTACATGCTTGCTAAATAAAACTTAATAACTTTTGATGCTTTTCTACTTAAAGGCCTTAAATGCTTGAACCCCGATAAATGCTGCTTGCAGCTTTAATTATTAGGGGTTCAAGCACGAAGTGCTGAAACCCTATTGTAATTGTCCTGATTTTTATTATTATTTTTCTTCTGCCGTAAAACGCATCGTGCAGCCTAAACCGTAAGTGCTGGAAATGTGAAACTTTGCCAAATGGTAGTACAAAAATCGAGGAGAGGTTCAGAGAGTATGACCCCGATTGGCCCATAGGTGGCGCTATAGCAACCAAAAGCGCGAAACTGCTCATAACTCCTAGACCATATGTCGTAGACTCAAGTGTCTTATATCATTGGAAAGCTGGAACACTGAAGAACAAAACGTATATCTCCGATTTCATTTCCGGTATGCAAATTTTTCCGCCATTTTGAATTTTGTCAAAAACCTACTTTTGCGAACTAGTCCTAGGTTTTTCGTTCGATCGGAACCAAACCAGTGCAGAAATGTTCTCTGGAGTCTGAATATCAATAATTATCGAAAAAAAGTTGAAATTTCGATTCTCGGTCGCTAGGGGGCGCAAAACTATTGTTGTGGGAGGAGCCTATTTTACTAAATGGGCTACAACTCAAGATGTAAATGAGGTATCTTCACCAAACTCGGTCCACATGTGTAGGAGTTCAATCTTGGGTCACAGTAAAAAAATCGCGACGATTGAACACTAGGTGGCGCTATAACATGAAAAAAACATGAAAAGGGCTATGACGACCTGACCGTTAGTCCGATTGACTTGAAAATTGGTATGCAGTGTCTTGGTCCAAGGTGCCATGTATGTCTATGAGGACATTGGCGTATCTCAAAAAACATGGCCGCCATCGGCCAATGAAATTTGAGCACCTATTAGACAAGGTTTAAGGAGGCTGATCGGAACAAAACTCGGTAGGCATGTTCGACTCATGGCCCTAGAGGTCTGTAAGAATTTTGAAAGAAATCGGCCACTAGTTGGCGCTAACGAGTTTAATGGCTCTGTAATCACGTGGTGTTACACTTATTGTCACAAAATGCATACCATTTGATAGATCTCCTCTTGTTGAACAACTTTGCCTCAAGAACCATTGCTCTCAATCAAACCGTTCATTAAATATTCGTAATTATGTTAAAAACCTACTTTTGCGAACTAGTCCCTGGTTTTTCGCCCGATCAGAACCAAACCAGTCTAGGACAATTCTATGGACTCTCTAGGTCAATAATTATCAAAAAAAAGTTGAACTTTTGCATTTTTCGCATGGGTATATTGGGTCATAAAGAAAATGGGCGTGGCAAAATGCACTCAAAAGCCTATAAAACCTAAACGAAAACACAGAACTTCACAAAAATGTATGCGCATATTTGTCATAACATGCTAAAGAAGCCTGGAAATTTGTATGGAGATCGGACCAAAGGTGGCGCTATAACTGTTAAAACACTTTAAAACCATATATTTCCTATGGTAAATTGCCTGTATTGGCTGTGAATGGTCTTTTCCTATGAAAAATTCCATAGGAAATAATTTGATCAAAATGAAATAATTTTCATATAATAATGTTCATGACTCTTAATAAGCATGAAACATTTCAGACAGATCAGACAAAATTTGCCTCTATAACAGTCAAAAAGGTAAAAATTATATAACATGTCATTAAGCCAATAAGTGGTATTTTACTGCTTTTATTCATGCCTGGTGTAAAAATTAGGACTAGTACTATTATACAAAAGTTGAGAGTACAGAACATTAGGAACTTTAGACACAGAGATATTTCTTATAAAATAAAGCAGAGAGACAATCCTTGAGAGACCAGTGCATTCTTAGTATATTAGCTCTTCTATAACAGTTTAAATTGAGTCGTGTCGATCTGTTCTGGACAAATTATATTTTTCAATCAGTTCTTTTTTTTTTTCTTTACTTGATGCACTCGATTACACCACTGGGCAATAACACACGATTCATCCAATCACTGATTGTGCTGCTGTGACTGACACCCCTGAGAGCCAACAGAAGCGGCATATTCATAAGGCCCGCCCACAGGTCGCGCAGGCGCTGCCGCTGTCAGCATAAACAGAGAATCAGATGAGAACAGATCAAATGAGACACGGAGCATTTCTCCAGAAACTCCTTGCACTAAATGATAATCATAATCTATCGAGAACTGTGATTGTGTGCACTTGTAAACTTTGGATGCTTCAGCCTGGAGTGTTGTCGTCAGAAAGAGGTGAAGTGGAAATCGGAGTAAAGATTTAGTGGATCCCAGAGCGGTAATCTTTATTGAATAGTCTTTTTTTTATTGAATATGTGATGCAATCTCGTTTTGGTGAGTGACATTTTTTTATCATATGTTATCTTATGAAAGATATGTCAATTTCAGAAATGATTTGATATGAGCTTAGTGTAGGCCGCACAGCGCGAGCTGAACTAATTAGCCGTAGGCTAAAGCTATCACGTATAACAATGATCATTGTGTCATGAGTTGAGACAATGGGTTTTATTCATGAAACACGAGCAGAACGAATTTTTGTGTAAATCGTGTGTAAAGTGGTTCTGACGTAAATTTTCGGATTCATTAAAATGTTCGTATTTTCCAAACGTTAGTTGGTACGAAAGAGATCTACACCTGCTCCAGCCACGCGTAAATAGTGCGTTTAACATCCGAACGTTTTGCTCATTAATAAGGCTGCATTTTAATTCACCTTAATCGTGTACATATTTACACAGCATTTTGAAAAAATATTAGGTAACACTTTACAATACGGGTGCACTAATCTGCATTAATTCATATTTAACTAATGCACAGATAATCATGTGTTAATGTATGACTCATGAAGAACTAAACCATTAATTAATGATTACTGCATCAGCAACTAATAAAGATTCTAAATGATTAATAGATTAAGTAATATATGAATTGTTATTAATTAAATGTGTCAATGTATTAATTAATTAATAACTTATTTTATTAACTAGTGTAAATGAATGCGTTAAAGGAGAACTTGGTAACTTTTTTAACTTAATAAAACTGTCTAGAAATCATTTGGATGGTTAAACAACCTGTTCTGGTGATATTGGTGACTTTCCCCGCTCCCCCCAGCGTTCCCAGGCGGAAAACCAACCTTGCAACTTGCGCACTGCCGTCCCGGCAAAGTGAAATTGGAAGTCTCGTGAGAAGCGAGAACTAGAACGAGAACGAGCGCGAAACACAAATTGCTTTACGGCAATTCGACATAAACACACACGCATGTATGATGTATTACCAGATTACCCACCTCGGTAGACATAGCTCCACGCGATACAGTTGGCTTGCTCCGATCAAAACAAACGCACATGAGCAGCGGTAGAGAGGGGGAGGAGGCCGCCGCAAGTGAGTTTTTTACGACTGTGTTGTGAAATATACGCCCCCCCACAGCTGTAGGGGGAGCTCGTGGGGAAAACATGCGACAACAAAAGGGAAAATCAGCGAAGAAGTGACTAGAGTTCGCTAGAGTTACAGAGTTCTCCTTTAATTACCACAGTTGGTCAAAGCAATGTACTTCAACTTCCAGTTGTCTGCTTTAATTAATCATAACTAATGATTTGCAAATGCATCATTATGTTATGACTTTACTTGTTGAGGCACATGACTATTAACTAATTGTTAAGTAATATGCCATTTATGGGTTTTGACAGTTTGCACATGCAGTGAATGTAATGTCGGTGAACGTGTTTGAAGGATGGGGTGAGTTGGGCTGCACACAAATATCAGCACACCAGAATCTGAACTCCTGAAGCTGTTATACTGTGTTTACACTGGACGAGACCAGCTGTCTACACCTGGACATGACAGACCATCGCAAGTCCATTAGTCCTTCGTAACAGAACTAGCACAAGAGCTCAGAGTACGTCAGTAATAGAGTGTGGCATCGGTTTACTGACTGGGTTTTGTCGTGTAGTGTCGCGACGCATCCAGTGTAGTATCACTGACTATAATGGACGTTCTATTGTCTTTGTCCAGTCTAGACACAGTGTTATGAACTAGCAGCGCTCAACCACATGTTCTCAGTGTATGTTAACCTGACATAGTCCTGTGCCATGAACAACAAAGTTCATCGGACTCAGTGAAATCTTGGTTGTACATGGTTGGAAATTGAAATCCATGGCTTAGTGTGGATGTCAAAACCAAAATGGCATATTACTTAACAATTAGTTAATAGTCATGTGCCTCAACAAGTAAAGTCATAACATAATGATGCATTTGCAAATCATTAGTTAATGATTAATTAAAGCAGACAACTGGAAGTTGAAGTACATTGCCTTGACCAATTGTGGTAAGTAACGCATTGATTTAGACTTTTAGTTAATAAAATAAGTTATTAATGAATTAATACATAATGACACATTTAATTAATAACAATTCATATATTACTTTATATTAATCATTTAGAATCTTCATGATGCAGTAATCATTAATTAATGGTTTAGTTCTTCATGAGTCATACATTAACACATGATTATCTGTGCATTAGTTAAGCATGAATTAATGGTTATTAGTGCACCCGTATTGTAAAGTGTTACCAAATATTATATATAGTAATTACATACGGTTTTTCTTTTTACACTGCAAAAAATGCTGTTCTTACTTAGTATTTTTGTGTTGTTTCCAGTCCAAAAATCTAAAAATTCTTAAATCAAGAAGCATTTACTAGAGAAGTAAAACTACATAAGAAATTATTTTTTGTTTTCAGATAAACAGTAAGTAACTTAAGTAATTTTTGCTTAAAACAAGCTAAATTATCTGCCAGTGCAGTAAGAAAAAAAAACTTAATTCAAAAAAACTTAATAAAAACATAATCTTAAAACAAGATTATTTTTCTTACTGCACTGGCAGATAATTTAGCTTGTTTTAAGCAAAAATAACTTAATATACTTTCTGTTTATCTGAAAACAAACTATAATTTCTTATGTAGTTTTACTTCTCTAGTAAATGCTTCTTGATTTAAGAATTTTTAGATTTTTGGACTGGAAACAACACAAAAATACTAAGTAAGAAATGCATTTTTTGCAGTGTACTTTTATTACGACAGCCAGTAATTACGAGAGCCATCTGCAAACGGAACAAAAGTCCGCAAGTTTTTTTTATTTAATTTTTTTATTCAAGCTGTTTATTCTTTTACAAGTCCGCAAGTCACAAATAATGCAGTCAAGCTTCATGTCAAACCATTTTCTTTTCACTTCTAGGACTGTTCGATTAACAGATGAAACTCCATTAACTGCATCTATGCTGCCAAGCTTCCTTTTTTTTAGGCCTGATACGCCACTATGTACGCTTGAAAACAAAATGTGGCGTTTTGAATGAACTTCTGATAATAAACTTCAATTTCTGCATCTGAGAAATTTCTCTTCTTCATTCGTTTTTGAGAAGACAAGTTGAAATCCTTCGTTTGGTGTCATAATATGATGCCCATATAGCCTATAGTTTTCAGTCGGTTTTAATGGGCGGGATTTATGGTAATTTAGAGAATGAGCGTGCACACGCGTCCCATTTACAACTGATTGGAATTCATTAACACACACACACACACACACACACACACACACACACACACACACACACACACATTTCACTATCACATCTGACGTTTACGAAGTATTTCTGAATCAGGAGAAGAATTTTCGGGAATGTCGCCTTTACGCGCAAATCACTCACATATTTACTCGTATATTTACGATTTCATGAATGAGACCCATTGAGTGATTAATGAGTGTCTGTGTTAAGTAACTGTCGAAAAGTTCGATTAATGTGTCATTTGAACTGCGCATGTATATGATTTGTTACTGAAATGTTGAATCAGAAATGAATTATTGTACGTTTGCCTTGTGTTTTCCAAGGCTGCGTTTTCTTGTTCTCTGTTTTTTTTCCTATGTGAACGTGATCGGCAAGTGAGATCCTGTTTTGTGCCATAAATAATCCTGTGGAGGTGAATCGCCTGCCTATTGAATACAATTAAATATGCACAAATGGCTAGCTGACCAGTGCCCATGGACCGGTTTCCACTTTGAACCATAATTTGAAACCATCAACTGGTAGGATAATTACAATTTTCTTTTGTTTTTCGGACTCACAGGACTTTTAATTTGTGAAATAAATTTATTTATTTTTACATCTGAAATGGAGAGACTTCAACTGATCGAGAGAAGTCTGAACAACTCTTTAAACTGAATCATTTGATTCACGAACTCTGGTCAGCTACGTCGTTATTCATGTTGTTGAACATACTATTTTACTATACAAAGATAAGGTGGTTAATTGGAAGGAATGATGAATCACATTGTCTTTTGAGTCAAATCCGATATCGGATTACTAGTATTTCTTTCGTCAACAAAAATTATAACTAAATATTGTCGTCAACGAACCACGTGACGAAAACGAGACGCAACGTAAACGCTGGTCATGTGACAATAACTATAATTAAATGTATAATGCAATATTGTTGACGAATAAAAACGAGACTAAATGTGGTTTTACAAAATAAAAACTATGTTAAAATGTCTCTTCATTTTCGTTGACCAAAACGAGATGAAATGTTATGACGCTATTTCGTCTTGTTTAGTCACATTATTATTATTATTATTATTATTTTGCAGTATTTCTGTTTCCCGTGTCTCACTTCAGGGGCTGCATCAGGGCGCACTGCGCAGACGACGTCACTTCCTCAAGCCCCACTCGCGGCATTATTTAGAAGATGCAGCTGCGGTGAGTTAGCGTAAACGACAACAAACAAAGTTAAGTCTGACGCCCGTTTCACACATAGGGCCCGATTTTAACGATCTGAAACGCAAGTATCAAGCGCGAAACGCAAGTAACTTTGTGGCCGGGTCTTGGGCGCTGTTGCTATTATACCGGCGGGATAAATTACTCTTGCGCTCAACGCAAATCTAAAATGTGTTGGTCTGCAGTAGCTTCATTACTCATAGGTGTGGTTTGGGCGTAACGTGAAATAAACCAATCAGAGCGTCATCTCACATTCCCTTTAAGAGCAGACGCGCTTATTCTATAGCGGATTCCTATTATAACGGTGGATTTGCCAGACGCGCGCCAGCAGCGGTTCACAGCCGAGGAGACCGACGTTCTCGTCAGGGCCGTAAAACACAGAGAAGTGACATTGGGGATGGAGAAACACACCCAAATTAACTTCGATTAAACAGACGTATGATAATTTGGGTAAATGTGTAAACTAGAAGTATGCTTTTATAATTTATCTATCTATCTATCTATCTATCTATCTATCTATCTATCTATCTCTATCTATCTATCTATCGTAATGTATGATTTGCAAAAATGAAAACGGCTGCTTCTGTGTGAGAGAATCAAAGTGTATGTGCGTTGTGCACACGCTACATTGATTATGGCCAAGCATGCGCCCTTAAAATAGCATAAGAATAACATGTGCAACGCGCCACTGACTTTAAACTAGATTTTTTCAGTTAGTGGCGGAATTGTTTTCTAAACGTGCAAAATAGCATGAGGGAACGTTTGCGCCGGAACACGCCTCCTCTTTGCGCTGAACCGCCCCCGGGAGCGCAAGTGTATTTCTTAGTTAACCGACGTGCGTCTGTGGAGGGAAAAGTCCGCTGTGCGCGGGTGCAAAATAGGAATGATACATGCGTCGGTGTACAAAGTCAATTGCGCTGGGTGCAAGATAGGGCCCATACTCCGTGTGCAGTGCATATGCGGTGCAGGAGCAGCACTCGCTATAGTGCTTTCACATATGCTGCGTTTGCAGTGCGTAACTGATCCACGGCTGAACCACAAACACATACTCACTATTTTTATTTCAAATCCAGAAGTTATCAAATACTTTTATTTAAAAAAAGTTTTGTCAGCATTACGATTCTCTTTGTACACACATACTCTTTAATGGTCGTAATTCACTTTTAAGCACAATTTAAACAATGTATTCAATGCACTACTTCTATCTAGATTTATTAGCAAGTGGTAAAATATTTAGCCATATAGTTATATTAAAATGACAAATATTTTAAATTAAAACTTAAAATTGACAAAAACAACCAACTCTCATGCCTTTTCTTTTGCATTTAAATTAATACAGTAAATCTTGGATGTCAGAAAGAACTTGTTTTTCAACCTCCACGAATGAGACGAGTGTTACTTTTCTGTTCACTATTTTCGCTATTTTTCCATAGTGATACACTATATTCACTGGGTTAAATAGAATTGCATTTCTAAAAAGAGACTAAAATACAATTTTCATTGACTAAAACTAGACTAAGGGCGCTTTCACACTTGGTTCGATTGCCTGTTCCTAACCCGAGTTCGATTGCTCCCCCCCTGCCCCCGATGGACTTGTGTTCACATATTATTTGTATCCGAACCGCAGTATGCTTGTGTCATCAAGTTGCAGCTGGTGCGTAATCGTGTTGCTTGGTAACCGCTATGAATGAAAAGGCGTCAAAATGGATAGAATTGCTCGCTTCACATTTGTTCTTTTGTTTTGTTTGAAAAAAATCGTTCCAAAGACAGCGGGCTGTCCGCCGAAGACAATTTTTGCGGAGGCAGCCAGAAATCATCTCTCTGCTTGCAGTGCGTCAATCCCGCTTTTCATCAAGTTAAGTGTATACATGACGAGAATAATTCCTGTTAGTGATCCAGAGCGCGATCCATTTAGACGCCGACAAACTTTATTGCTGCGGATAAAACAATAAACCTCCGCAGAAGCATTCCAGAGGTACTCCGCGAGGAACAAAACATGTTCCAAACATAAAACAGGCTATAACCACCTGACCGTTAGTCCAATTGACTTGAAAATTGGTATGCAGTGTCTTGGTCCAAGGTGCCATGTATGTCTATGAGGACATTGGTGTATCTCAAAAAACATGGCCGCCATCGGCCAATGAAGTTTGAGCAACTATTAGACAAGGTTAACGGAGGCTGATCGGAACGAAACTTGATGGACATTTTTGGTTTGTTAAATAAAACTTAATAACTTTTGATGCTTTTGTGCTTAAATGCCTTAAAGGCCTTAACTGCTTGAACCCCGATAAATGCTGCTTGCAGCTTTAATTAGGGGTTCAAGCATGAAATGCTGAAACCCTATTGTAATTGTACTGATTTTTATTATTATTATTATTATTATTATTCCGCCCTAAAACGCATCGTGCAGACCAAACTGTAAGAGCTGGAACCTTGAAACTTGGCCAAATGATAGTGCTCAATTTGGGGAAAACCTATCAAAATATGGCCCAGATTGGCCAATAGGTGGTGCTATAATGACCACATTTACTGAATTGGCCATAACTCCTACATACTTTGTCATAGAGGCTCAATTTTAGCATCACTGTGATCCCTGGCTCCAGACGAACAACCTGGCTATCTCCAAATCCCGATTTGAGCAAAAAAAAAATTTATATGGCCACTTTTGTCCAAAGCTTACTTTGGCAAACTAGTCCCTGGTTTTTGGTCCAATCGGAACCAGACCAGTCTAGGACAATTCTCTGGACTGTCTAGATAAATAATTATCGAAAAAAAGTTGAACTTTTGCATTTGCCTGGCTGTAACAGGCTCATTTAGGAAAGGGGAGGGACAAAAAACACTCAAAAGCCTATACAACCTAAGGGAAAACACCAAACTTCACAAAAATCGATGAGCATATGTGTCCTAACATGGTGAAGAAGCATGCCAAGTTTCGTGAAGATCGGACAATAGGTGGCGCTATAACTGGCAAAAACGTTTCTTCTTATTAGGGGTTCAAGCATGAAATGCTGAAACCCTATTGTAATTGTACTGATTTTTATTATTATTATTATTATTATTATTCCGCCCTAAAACGCATCGTGCAGACCAAACTGTAAGAGCTGGAACCTTGAAACTTGGCCAAATGATAGTGCTCAATTTGGGGAAAACCTATCAAAATATGGCCCAGATTGGCCAATAGGTGGTGCTATAATGACCACATTTACTGAATTGGCCATAACTCCTACATACTTTGTCATAGAGGCTCAATTTTAGCATCACTGTGATCCCTGGCTCCAGACGAACAACCTGGCTATCTCCAAATCCCGATTTGAGCAAAAAAAAAATTTATATGGCCACTTTTGTCCAAAGCTTACTTTGGCAAACTAGTCCCTGGTTTTTGGTCCAATCGGAACCAGACCAGTCTAGGACAATTCTCTGGACTGTCTAGATAAATAATTATCGAAAAAAAGTTGAACTTTTGCATTTGCCTGGCTGTAACAGGCTCATTTAGGAAAGGGGAGGGACAAAAAACACTCAAAAGCCTATACAACCTAAGGGAAAACACCAAACTTCACAAAAATCGATGAGCATATGTGTCCTAACATGGTGAAGAAGCATGCCAAGTTTCGTGAAGATCGGACAATAGGTGGCGCTATAACTGGCAAAAACGTTTCTTCTTATTAGGGGTTCAAGCATGAAATGCTGAAACCCTATTGTAATTGTACTGATTTTTATTATTATTATTATTATTATTATTCCGCCCTAAAACGCATCGTGCAGACCAAACTGTAAGAGCTGGAACCTTGAAACTTGGCCAAATGATAGTGCTCAATTTGGGGAAAACCTATCAAAATATGGCCCAGATTGGCCAATAGGTGGTGCTATAATGACCACATTTACTGAATTGGCCATAACTCCTACATACTTTGTCATAGAGGCTCAATTTTAGCATCACTGTGATCCCTGGCTCCAGACGAACAACCTGGCTATCTCCAAATCCCGATTTGAGCAAAAAAAAAATTTATATGGCCACTTTTGTCCAAAGCTTACTTTGGCAAACTAGTCCCTGGTTTTTGGTCCAATCGGAACCAGACCAGTCTAGGACAATTCTCTGGACTGTCTAGATAAATAATTATCGAAAAAAAGTTGAACTTTTGCATTTGCCTGGCTGTAACAGGCTCATTTAGGAAAGGGGAGGGACAAAAAACACTCAAAAGCCTATACAACCTAAGGGAAAACACCAAACTTCACAAAAATCGATGAGCATATGTGTCCTAACATGGTGAAGAAGCATGCCAAGTTTCGTGAAGATCGGACAATAGGTGGCGCTATAACTGGCAAAAACGTTTCTTCTTATTAGGGGTTCAAGCATGAAATGCTGAAACCCTATTGTAATTGTACTGATTTTTATTATTATTATTATTATTATTATTCCGCCCTAAAACGCATCGTGCAGACCAAACTGTAAGAGCTGGAACCTTGAAACTTGGCCAAATGATAGTGCTCAATTTGGGGAAAACCTATCAAAATATGGCCCAGATTGGCCAATAGGTGGTGCTATAATGACCACATTTACTGAATTGGCCATAACTCCTACATACTTTGTCATAGAGGCTCAATTTTAGCATCACTGTGATCCCTGGCTCCAGACGAACAACCTGGCTATCTCCAAATCCCGATTTGAGCAAAAAAAAAATTTATATGGCCACTTTTGTCCAAAGCTTACTTTGGCAAACTAGTCCCTGGTTTTTGGTCCAATCGGAACCAGACCAGTCTAGGACAATTCTCTGGACTGTCTAGATAAATAATTATCGAAAAAAAGTTGAACTTTTGCATTTGCCTGGCTGTAACAGGCTCATTTAGGAAAGGGGAGGGACAAAAAACACTCAAAAGCCTATACAACCTAAGGGAAAACACCAAACTTCACAAAAATCGATGAGCATATGTGTCCTAACATGGTGAAGAAGCATGCCAAGTTTCGTGAAGATCGGACAATAGGTGGCGCTATAACTGGCAAAAACGTTTCTTCTTATTAGGGGTTCAAGCATGAAATGCTGAAACCCTATTGTAATTGTACTGATTTTTATTATTATTATTATTATTATTATTCCGCCCTAAAACGCATCGTGCAGACCAAACTGTAAGAGCTGGAACCTTGAAACTTGGCCAAATGATAGTGCTCAATTTGGGGAAAACCTATCAAAATATGGCCCAGATTGGCCAATAGGTGGTGCTATAATGACCACATTTACTGAATTGGCCATAACTCCTACATACTTTGTCATAGAGGCTCAATTTTAGCATCACTGTGATCCCTGGCTCCAGACGAACAACCTGGCTATCTCCAAATCCCGATTTGAGCAAAAAAAAAATTTATATGGCCACTTTTGTCCAAAGCTTACTTTGGCAAACTAGTCCCTGGTTTTTGGTCCAATCGGAACCAGACCAGTCTAGGACAATTCTCTGGACTGTCTAGATAAATAATTATCGAAAAAAAGTTGAACTTTTGCATTTGCCTGGCTGTAACAGGCTCATTTAGGAAAGGGGAGGGACAAAAAACACTCAAAAGCCTATACAACCTAAGGGAAAACACCAAACTTCACAAAAATCGATGAGCATATGTGTCCTAACATGGTGAAGAAGCATGCCAAGTTTCGTGAAGATCGGACAATAGGTGGCGCTATAACTGGCAAAAACGTTTCTTCTTATTAGGGGTTCAAGCATGAAATGCTGAAACCCTATTGTAATTGTACTGATTTTTATTATTATTATTATTATTATTATTCCGCCCTAAAACGCATCGTGCAGACCAAACTGTAAGAGCTGGAACCTTGAAACTTGGCCAAATGATAGTGCTCAATTTGGGGAAAACCTATCAAAATATGGCCCAGATTGGCCAATAGGTGGTGCTATAATGACCACATTTACTGAATTGGCCATAACTCCTACATACTTTGTCATAGAGGCTCAATTTTAGCATCACTGTGATCCCTGGCTCCAGACGAACAACCTGGCTATCTCCAAATCCCGATTTGAGCAAAAAAAAAATTTATATGGCCACTTTTGTCCAAAGCTTACTTTGGCAAACTAGTCCCTGGTTTTTGGTCCAATCGGAACCAGACCAGTCTAGGACAATTCTCTGGACTGTCTAGATAAATAATTATCGAAAAAAAGTTGAACTTTTGCATTTGCCTGGCTGTAACAGGCTCATTTAGGAAAGGGGAGGGACAAAAAACACTCAAAAGCCTATACAACCTAAGGGAAAACACCAAACTTCACAAAAATCGATGAGCATATGTGTCCTAACATGGTGAAGAAGCATGCCAAGTTTCGTGAAGATCGGACAATAGGTGGCGCTATAACTGGCAAAAACGTTTCTTCTTATTAGGGGTTCAAGCATGAAATGCTGAAACCCTATTGTAATTGTACTGATTTTTATTATTATTATTATTATTATTATTCCGCCCTAAAACGCATCGTGCAGACCAAACTGTAAGAGCTGGAACCTTGAAACTTGGCCAAATGATAGTGCTCAATTTGGGGAAAACCTATCAAAATATGGCCCAGATTGGCCAATAGGTGGTGCTATAATGACCACATTTACTGAATTGGCCATAACTCCTACATACTTTGTCATAGAGGCTCAATTTTAGCATCACTGTGATCCCTGGCTCCAGACGAACAACCTGGCTATCTCCAAATCCCGATTTGAGCAAAAAAAAAATTTATATGGCCACTTTTGTCCAAAGCTTACTTTGGCAAACTAGTCCCTGGTTTTTGGTCCAATCGGAACCAGACCAGTCTAGGACAATTCTCTGGACTGTCTAGATAAATAATTATCGAAAAAAAGTTGAACTTTTGCATTTGCCTGGCTGTAACAGGCTCATTTAGGAAAGGGGAGGGACAAAAAACACTCAAAAGCCTATACAACCTAAGGGAAAACACCAAACTTCACAAAAATCGATGAGCATATGTGTCCTAACATGGTGAAGAAGCATGCCAAGTTTCGTGAAGATCGGACAATAGGTGGCGCTATAACTGGCAAAAACGTTTCTTCTTATTAGGGGTTCAAGCATGAAATGCTGAAACCCTATTGTAATTGTACTGATTTTTATTATTATTATTATTATTATTATTCCGCCCTAAAACGCATCGTGCAGACCAAACTGTAAGAGCTGGAACCTTGAAACTTGGCCAAATGATAGTGCTCAATTTGGGGAAAACCTATCAAAATATGGCCCAGATTGGCCAATAGGTGGTGCTATAATGACCACATTTACTGAATTGGCCATAACTCCTACATACTTTGTCATAGAGGCTCAATTTTAGCATCACTGTGATCCCTGGCTCCAGACGAACAACCTGGCTATCTCCAAATCCCGATTTGAGCAAAAAAAAAATTTATATGGCCACTTTTGTCCAAAGCTTACTTTGGCAAACTAGTCCCTGGTTTTTGGTCCAATCGGAACCAGACCAGTCTAGGACAATTCTCTGGACTGTCTAGATAAATAATTATCGAAAAAAAGTTGAACTTTTGCATTTGCCTGGCTGTAACAGGCTCATTTAGGAAAGGGGAGGGACAAAAAACACTCAAAAGCCTATACAACCTAAGGGAAAACACCAAACTTCACAAAAATCGATGAGCATATGTGTCCTAACATGGTGAAGAAGCATGCCAAGTTTCGTGAAGATCGGACAATAGGTGGCGCTATAACTGGCAAAAACGTTTCTTCTTATTAGGGGTTCAAGCATGAAATGCTGAAACCCTATTGTAATTGTACTGATTTTTATTATTATTATTATTATTATTATTCCGCCCTAAAACGCATCGTGCAGACCAAACTGTAAGAGCTGGAACCTTGAAACTTGGCCAAATGATAGTGCTCAATTTGGGGAAAACCTATCAAAATATGGCCCAGATTGGCCAATAGGTGGTGCTATAATGACCACATTTACTGAATTGGCCATAACTCCTACATACTTTGTCATAGAGGCTCAATTTTAGCATCACTGTGATCCCTGGCTCCAGACGAACAACCTGGCTATCTCCAAATCCCGATTTGAGCAAAAAAAAAATTTATATGGCCACTTTTGTCCAAAGCTTACTTTGGCAAACTAGTCCCTGGTTTTTGGTCCAATCGGAACCAGACCAGTCTAGGACAATTCTCTGGACTGTCTAGATAAATAATTATCGAAAAAAAGTTGAACTTTTGCATTTGCCTGGCTGTAACAGGCTCATTTAGGAAAGGGGAGGGACAAAAAACACTCAAAAGCCTATACAACCTAAGGGAAAACACCAAACTTCACAAAAATCGATGAGCATATGTGTCCTAACATGGTGAAGAAGCATGCCAAGTTTCGTGAAGATCGGACAATAGGTGGCGCTATAACTGGCAAAAACGTTTCTTCTTATTAGGGGTTCAAGCATGAAATGCTGAAACCCTATTGTAATTGTACTGATTTTTATTATTATTATTATTATTATTATTCCGCCCTAAAACGCATCGTGCAGACCAAACTGTAAGAGCTGGAACCTTGAAACTTGGCCAAATGATAGTGCTCAATTTGGGGAAAACCTATCAAAATATGGCCCAGATTGGCCAATAGGTGGTGCTATAATGACCACATTTACTGAATTGGCCATAACTCCTACATACTTTGTCATAGAGGCTCAATTTTAGCATCACTGTGATCCCTGGCTCCAGACGAACAACCTGGCTATCTCCAAATCCCGATTTGAGCAAAAAAAAAATTTATATGGCCACTTTTGTCCAAAGCTTACTTTGGCAAACTAGTCCCTGGTTTTTGGTCCAATCGGAACCAGACCAGTCTAGGACAATTCTCTGGACTGTCTAGATAAATAATTATCGAAAAAAAGTTGAACTTTTGCATTTGCCTGGCTGTAACAGGCTCATTTAGGAAAGGGGAGGGACAAAAAACACTCAAAAGCCTATACAACCTAAGGGAAAACACCAAACTTCACAAAAATCGATGAGCATATGTGTCCTAACATGGTGAAGAAGCATGCCAAGTTTCGTGAAGATCGGACAATAGGTGGCGCTATAACTGGCAAAAACGTTTCTTCTTATTAGGGGTTCAAGCATGAAATGCTGAAACCCTATTGTAATTGTACTGATTTTTATTATTATTATTATTATTATTATTCCGCCCTAAAACGCATCGTGCAGACCAAACTGTAAGAGCTGGAACCTTGAAACTTGGCCAAATGATAGTGCTCAATTTGGGGAAAACCTATCAAAATATGGCCCAGATTGGCCAATAGGTGGTGCTATAATGACCACATTTACTGAATTGGCCATAACTCCTACATACTTTGTCATAGAGGCTCAATTTTAGCATCACTGTGATCCCTGGCTCCAGACGAACAACCTGGCTATCTCCAAATCCCGATTTGAGCAAAAAAAAAATTTATATGGCCACTTTTGTCCAAAGCTTACTTTGGCAAACTAGTCCCTGGTTTTTGGTCCAATCGGAACCAGACCAGTCTAGGACAATTCTCTGGACTGTCTAGATAAATAATTATCGAAAAAAAGTTGAACTTTTGCATTTGCCTGGCTGTAACAGGCTCATTTAGGAAAGGGGAGGGACAAAAAACACTCAAAAGCCTATACAACCTAAGGGAAAACACCAAACTTCACAAAAATCGATGAGCATATGTGTCCTAACATGGTGAAGAAGCATGCCAAGTTTCGTGAAGATCGGACAATAGGTGGCGCTATAACTGGCAAAAACGTTTCTTCTTATTAGGGGTTCAAGCATGAAATGCTGAAACCCTATTGTAATTGTACTGATTTTTATTATTATTATTATTATTATTATTCCGCCCTAAAACGCATCGTGCAGACCAAACTGTAAGAGCTGGAACCTTGAAACTTGGCCAAATGATAGTGCTCAATTTGGGGAAAACCTATCAAAATATGGCCCAGATTGGCCAATAGGTGGTGCTATAATGACCACATTTACTGAATTGGCCATAACTCCTACATACTTTGTCATAGAGGCTCAATTTTAGCATCACTGTGATCCCTGGCTCCAGACGAACAACCTGGCTATCTCCAAATCCCGATTTGAGCAAAAAAAAAATTTATATGGCCACTTTTGTCCAAAGCTTACTTTGGCAAACTAGTCCCTGGTTTTTGGTCCAATCGGAACCAGACCAGTCTAGGACAATTCTCTGGACTGTCTAGATAAATAATTATCGAAAAAAAGTTGAACTTTTGCATTTGCCTGGCTGTAACAGGCTCATTTAGGAAAGGGGAGGGACAAAAAACACTCAAAAGCCTATACAACCTAAGGGAAAACACCAAACTTCACAAAAATCGATGAGCATATGTGTCCTAACATGGTGAAGAAGCATGCCAAGTTTCGTGAAGATCGGACAATAGGTGGCGCTATAACTGGCAAAAACGTTTCTTCTTATTAGGGGTTCAAGCATGAAATGCTGAAACCCTATTGTAATTGTACTGATTTTTATTATTATTATTATTATTATTATTCCGCCCTAAAACGCATCGTGCAGACCAAACTGTAAGAGCTGGAACCTTGAAACTTGGCCAAATGATAGTGCTCAATTTGGGGAAAACCTATCAAAATATGGCCCAGATTGGCCAATAGGTGGTGCTATAATGACCACATTTACTGAATTGGCCATAACTCCTACATACTTTGTCATAGAGGCTCAATTTTAGCATCACTGTGATCCCTGGCTCCAGACGAACAACCTGGCTATCTCCAAATCCCGATTTGAGCAAAAAAAAAATTTATATGGCCACTTTTGTCCAAAGCTTACTTTGGCAAACTAGTCCCTGGTTTTTGGTCCAATCGGAACCAGACCAGTCTAGGACAATTCTCTGGACTGTCTAGATAAATAATTATCGAAAAAAAGTTGAACTTTTGCATTTGCCTGGCTGTAACAGGCTCATTTAGGAAAGGGGAGGGACAAAAAACACTCAAAAGCCTATACAACCTAAGGGAAAACACCAAACTTCACAAAAATCGATGAGCATATGTGTCCTAACATGGTGAAGAAGCATGCCAAGTTTCGTGAAGATCGGACAATAGGTGGCGCTATAACTGGCAAAAACGTTTCTTCTTATTAGGGGTTCAAGCATGAAATGCTGAAACCCTATTGTAATTGTACTGATTTTTATTATTATTATTATTATTATTATTCCGCCCTAAAACGCATCGTGCAGACCAAACTGTAAGAGCTGGAACCTTGAAACTTGGCCAAATGATAGTGCTCAATTTGGGGAAAACCTATCAAAATATGGCCCAGATTGGCCAATAGGTGGTGCTATAATGACCACATTTACTGAATTGGCCATAACTCCTACATACTTTGTCATAGAGGCTCAATTTTAGCATCACTGTGATCCCTGGCTCCAGACGAACAACCTGGCTATCTCCAAATCCCGATTTGAGCAAAAAAAAAATTTATATGGCCACTTTTGTCCAAAGCTTACTTTGGCAAACTAGTCCCTGGTTTTTGGTCCAATCGGAACCAGACCAGTCTAGGACAATTCTCTGGACTGTCTAGATAAATAATTATCGAAAAAAAGTTGAACTTTTGCATTTGCCTGGCTGTAACAGGCTCATTTAGGAAAGGGGAGGGACAAAAAACACTCAAAAGCCTATACAACCTAAGGGAAAACACCAAACTTCACAAAAATCGATGAGCATATGTGTCCTAACATGGTGAAGAAGCATGCCAAGTTTCGTGAAGATCGGACAATAGGTGGCGCTATAACTGGCAAAAACGTTTCTTCTTATTAGGGGTTCAAGCATGAAATGCTGAAACCCTATTGTAATTGTACTGATTTTTATTATTAGGGGTTCAAGCACGAAGTGCTGAAACCCTATTGTAATTGTCCTGATTTTTATTATTATTTTTCTTCTGCCGTAAAACGCATCGTGCAGCCCAAACCGTAAGAGCTGGAACTTTGAAACTTTGCCATATGGTAGTACAAAAATCGAGGAGAGGTTATCAAATTATGACCTCGAATGGCCCATAGGTGGCGCTATAGCGACCAAAAGCGCGAAACTGCTCATAACTCCTAGACCGTATGTCGTAGACTCAAGTGTCTTATATCATTGGAAAGCTGGATGCCTGACGAACAAAACGTATATCTCCGATTTCATTTCCGCCATGATAGATTTTCCGCCATTTTGAATTTTGTCAAAAACCTACTTTTGCGAACTAGTCCCTGGTTTTTTGCCCGATTGGAACCAAACCAGTGCAGAAATGTTCTCTGGAGTCTGAATATCAATAATTATCGAAAAAAAGTTGAAATTTACATTCACGGTCGCTAAGGGGCGCCCAAATGTATGTTGTGGGAGGAGCCTATTTTACTAAAACGGCTATAACTCCAGAAGTAAATGAGGTATCTTCACCAAACTCGGTACAAATGTGTAATAGGTCAATTTGAGGTCACAGTAAAAAAACCGCGGCAAATGGCCACATGGTGGCGCTATAACATGAAAAAAACATAAAACGGCCCATAACCACCTGACCGTTAGTCCGATTGACTTGAAAATTGGTATGCAGTGTCTTGGTCCAAGGTGCCATGTATGTCTATGAGGACATTGGTGTATCTCAAAAAACATGGCCGCCATCGGCCAATGAAGTTTGAGCACCTATTAGACAAGGTTAACGGACGTCGATCGGAACGAAACTCGATGGGCATGTTCGACTCATGGCCCTAGAGGTCTGTAAGAATTTTGAAAGAAATTGGCCACTAGTTGGCGCTAACGAGTTTTTTTGGCTCTGTAATCACGTGGTGTTACACTTATTGTCATAAAATGCATATCATTTGATAGATCTGCTCATGCTCAACAACTTTGCCTCAAGAACCACTAATGTCAATCAAACCATTAATTAATTATTCATGAATATGTTAAAAACCTACTTTTGCGAACTAGTCCCTGGTTTTTCGCCCGATCGGAACCAGACCAGTCTAGGACAATTCTCTGGACTCTCTAGATCAATAATTATCAAAAAAAAGTTGAACTTTTGCATTTTTCGCATGGGTATATTGGGTCATAAAGAAAATGGGCGTGGCAAAATGCACTCAAAAGCCTATAAATTCTAAACGAAAACTCAGAACTTCACGAAAATTGATGAGCATATGTGTCATAACCTGCTTAAGAAGCATGGAAAATTTTATGGAGAGCGGACCATAGTTGGCGCTATAACTGTTAAAACGCTTTAAAACCATATATTTCCTATGGTAAATTGCCTGTATTTGCTGTAAATGGTGTCTTCTATCATATAATGTTCATATCATAATGTTCAAAACCAGTGCAGCACAATTCTCTGAACTCTCTAGATCAATAATTATCAGAAAAAAAGTTTAACTTCTTCAAAAGGTGATTTTATATGAATATAATGACATATTAAGCCAATAAGTGGTATTTTACTGCCCCCTGCTGTCATTTCATCATACTACTCCCTAATATTGTTATAAAATTCATATTTAGACTTTATAAAATCATTATTTTAACATTTACAATCACATTTTGTCAAAACTCATCTATTGAGTATTACTATTGACAATTGTGTTACACTGAGATATGGAAATGGACGAAAGTAAATGAATGAAATGAAACGAAAGTATAACGGCATTTAAGCCACGCCCCCAAATACAAATTCATTCATAACTCGAAAACGGAAAGTCGTTGCGCGCTCAAATTTTGATGGTGAGGACCTCTCGGGGCTCTTGATCGAAACGTGTCGTCGCGGGCCTCGGGAGCGCGCCCCCCCGCGCATCGCAAGCCCGCGGACCCCCGACTTTGAACGACCGCAACTCCCGACCCAAACCACCCCGAACCTTGTGTGAGAGCTCGTTGGAAAGGGCGCGTCCTTGGCTAGCTTCGATTCAAATGTGGTGTTATTTGCCCTGGGCATTCCAGAGATAATAGCCCGAACAGATATGCCTTATAACAGTCATAACTCCCAGCCCCAATCGCCCAAAAACACCTTGATGGTCTCATTCAACAGGGCTCCTCAAGCACTATCTATGCTCTGAGTTTCAGAATTTTTCGCCTTTTGGTTCCTGAGATATAAGTAAAAAAACTAATTCCCATTCATTCATTCAAACACTTCAACTGTAAAAAAAAAAGCTATAATACCACTGTTGTCCACTAGAGGGAGCAGCAGGATTACGCATGATCTTTTAATTCGCTTTCAGTATTGGGAAATAAACAAATGCTTTAAGAAGCAATCTTTTTTATTACGATGTTTTTTGTTTTATTATGATATTTGTATATATTTAATTTTTTTATTATGATTATGAACGGTTTGATTGACATTAGTGATTCTTGAGGCAAAGTTGTTCAAGATGAGGAGATGAAGATATTTTCACAATATCACATCATAAAAACATTGAAAACATATTTGTCTTTGTGTGTGTGTGTCTGTGTGTGTGTGTGTGTGTGTGTGTGTGTGTGTGTGTGTGTGTGTGTGTGTGTGTGTGTGGATGTGTTTGTGTTTGTGTGTGTGTGTGTGTCTGTGTGTGTAAGCATGCTTAATGGAAAGAACATGGAGAAACTGCTTTGTTTTACTGGTGGATAAAAAAGTCTTTCAAATGAAAGTGAGTCAATTAGTGGTCTTCTACTGCCCTCTGCAGGACATTCTACTTAATAAAATATTTTCATCTGTGCTTTTGCATTAGTTTTTGGACTATATAAAATTACTTGCATGAAAATCACCTATTATAACACAGTTATGTTTTGTCAAAGTTTATCACTTCATTTTTACTGAGCTCTCAGTTTGAACATTTCTGCCTCTCAGTGATTAATTTGAAATCTGAAAATGGTGTTATACAGAGGAGATTTGCAATTATCATTTTGTTACCTATCTTTTATTTTAAATATCTACATCTACAACAAAATGTGTGTGCATGTGTGTGTTCAAGCATGGTTAGTGTATTAAGTATTATTGTTTAAGTATCATTGTTTTCATTTACATTTTAACCACCAGAAGAACACTCATTGGTTCATTCTGCTCACTAAAATATTATTTTTCATTTTTTTTTTCATTTGAAATATTGTTTAAACTTAATAAAATCATTAAAATAACATTTCAAATCATATTTTGTCTGTTTATAAATCCCACAGACTCACATTGGCTGCAATACTAATGTTTTTGTAAAACACAGACCTGATAGTCTAATCTGTGTGTATTGTGCATATATTATTGATATTATTACTATTGCAAATCATGTTATTGTAACTCATATCTTAATAGAATATTATTTGTAATTTTAATTCTTTATTTCTTAATTGTTTTTTTATGATTACTACAGATATTATCACCAAAGATATCAACTACACCTTCACTTTTAGTATTGATACGCTGCACACACAGCACACACACTCACTAATGCATTCAAATAAATGTAATCTTACTGTGCTACTTTATTTGTACATGATTAGAATGAACAGAAATCTAAGACTATTTTTCTTCTTTTGTTAAAGCCATTTCAGACTCCAAGTAAGCATTATATTACTAATCATCTATTTTAAAGGTGCCATACAATTGAAAACTGTATTTATCTTGGCATAGTTGAATGATAAGAGTTCTGGACATGGAACTGACATACCGTGAGCCTCAAACACCATTGTTTCCTCCTTCATGTGTAAATCTCCTGTTTGCAAAAGACCGCTGAAAAATGAGTGAATCCCACCATAACACCGACTGTGACGTTGGAGTCAGGATCATTAATATTTATACCCCCCAAATTTGGATTTTCCAGTCAATGTTCTAGGCCAGGCAGTGTTAATGTGGACCTGCACAGCCGAATCATCAGAAGATCTGCAGGTATTGTGAAGAAGCAAGCAAGGACAATAGTGAAAATGGCAGATCATGGATATAAATGTTATGTCTGAGGCTGTGCTGCGGATTTGAGAACTTTTCATTCTCTTCCCACAAAAGAGAACTGTCAACAGGCATGGTTGATGTTTACAACAGGATACCTCACCATTTTAATTCAAAGCTGTTAGTTTGCTCTTAACGGAGGCCGATCAGAACGAAACTAGGTGGGCATGTACGACTCGTGGCCCTAGAGGTCTGTAAGAATTTTGAAAAATCAGCCACTAGTTGACGCTAACAGGTTTTACGGCTATGTAATCACGTGATGCATATCATTTGATAGATCTCCTCATACTGAACAACTTTGCCTCAAGAACTACTGCTGTCAATCAATTTGTTCATTAAATACTTGCGATTATGTTAAAAACCTACTTTTGCGAACTAGTCCTAGGTTTTTCGCCCGATCGGAAATATACCAGTGCAGTACAATTCTCTGGAAGCTCTAGATTATTAATTATATAAAAAACTTTAACTTTACCCATTGGGTAGCCATAACAGGATCATTTAGAAAATGTGTATGGCAAAAAACACTCAAAAGCCTGTAAATCCTAAACAAAAACTCAGACAACTCACTAAACTGCCTTATGTGCTTAAAGACCCTAAATGCTTGAACCCCGATAAATGCTGCTTGCAGCTTTAATTATTATTATTATTATTATTCCGCCCTAAAACGCATCGTGCAGACCAAACTGTAAGAGCTGGAACCTTGAAACTTGGCCAAATGATAGTGCTCAATTTGGGGAAAACCTATCAAAATATGGCCCAGATTGGCCAATAGGTGGTGCTATAATGACCACATTTACTGAATTGGCCATAACTCCTACATACTTTGTCATAGAGGCTCAATTTTAGCATCACTGTGATCCCTGGCTCCAGACGAACAACCTGGCTATCTCCAAATCCCGATTTGAGCAAAAAAAAAATTTATATGGCCACTTTTGTCCAAAGCTTACTTTGGCAAACTAGTCCCTGGTTTTTGGTCCAATCGGAACCAGACCAGTCTAGGACAATTCTCTGGACTGTCTAGATAAATAATTATCGAAAAAAAGTTGAACTTTTGCATTTGCCTGGCTGTAACAGGCTCATTTAGGAAAGGGGAGGGACAAAAAACACTCAAAAGCCTATACAACCTAAGGGAAAACACCAAACTTCACAAAAATCGATGAGCATATGTGTCCTAACATGGTGAAGAAGCATGCCAAGTTTCGTGAAGATCGGACAATAGGTGGCGCTATAACTGGCAAAAACGTTTCTTCTTATTAGGGGTTCAAGCATGAAATGCTGAAACCCTATTGTAATTGTACTGATTTTTATTATTATTATTATTATTATTATTCCGCCCTAAAACGCATCGTGCAGACCAAACTGTAAGAGCTGGAACCTTGAAACTTGGCCAAATGATAGTGCTCAATTTGGGGAAAACCTATCAAAATATGGCCCAGATTGGCCAATAGGTGGTGCTATAATGACCACATTTACTGAATTGGCCATAACTCCTACATACTTTGTCATAGAGGCTCAATTTTAGCATCACTGTGATCCCTGGCTCCAGACGAACAACCTGGCTATCTCCAAATCCCGATTTGAGCAAAAAAAAAATTTATATGGCCACTTTTGTCCAAAGCTTACTTTGGCAAACTAGTCCCTGGTTTTTGGTCCAATCGGAACCAGACCAGTCTAGGACAATTCTCTGGACTGTCTAGATAAATAATTATCGAAAAAAAGTTGAACTTTTGCATTTGCCTGGCTGTAACAGGCTCATTTAGGAAAGGGGAGGGACAAAAAACACTCAAAAGCCTATACAACCTAAGGGAAAACACCAAACTTCACAAAAATCGATGAGCATATGTGTCCTAACATGGTGAAGAAGCATGCCAAGTTTCGTGAAGATCGGACAATAGGTGGCGCTATAACTGGCAAAAACGTTTCTTCTTATTAGGGGTTCAAGCATGAAATGCTGAAACCCTATTGTAATTGTACTGATTTTTATTATTATTATTATTATTATTATTCCGCCCTAAAACGCATCGTGCAGACCAAACTGTAAGAGCTGGAACCTTGAAACTTGGCCAAATGATAGTGCTCAATTTGGGGAAAACCTATCAAAATATGGCCCAGATTGGCCAATAGGTGGTGCTATAATGACCACATTTACTGAATTGGCCATAACTCCTACATACTTTGTCATAGAGGCTCAATTTTAGCATCACTGTGATCCCTGGCTCCAGACGAACAACCTGGCTATCTCCAAATCCCGATTTGAGCAAAAAAAAAATTTATATGGCCACTTTTGTCCAAAGCTTACTTTGGCAAACTAGTCCCTGGTTTTTGGTCCAATCGGAACCAGACCAGTCTAGGACAATTCTCTGGACTGTCTAGATAAATAATTATCGAAAAAAAGTTGAACTTTTGCATTTGCCTGGCTGTAACAGGCTCATTTAGGAAAGGGGAGGGACAAAAAACACTCAAAAGCCTATACAACCTAAGGGAAAACACCAAACTTCACAAAAATCGATGAGCATATGTGTCCTAACATGGTGAAGAAGCATGCCAAGTTTCGTGAAGATCGGACAATAGGTGGCGCTATAACTGGCAAAAACGTTTCTTCTTATTAGGGGTTCAAGCATGAAATGCTGAAACCCTATTGTAATTGTACTGATTTTTATTATTATTATTATTATTATTATTCCGCCCTAAAACGCATCGTGCAGACCAAACTGTAAGAGCTGGAACCTTGAAACTTGGCCAAATGATAGTGCTCAATTTGGGGAAAACCTATCAAAATATGGCCCAGATTGGCCAATAGGTGGTGCTATAATGACCACATTTACTGAATTGGCCATAACTCCTACATACTTTGTCATAGAGGCTCAATTTTAGCATCACTGTGATCCCTGGCTCCAGACGAACAACCTGGCTATCTCCAAATCCCGATTTGAGCAAAAAAAAAATTTATATGGCCACTTTTGTCCAAAGCTTACTTTGGCAAACTAGTCCCTGGTTTTTGGTCCAATCGGAACCAGACCAGTCTAGGACAATTCTCTGGACTGTCTAGATAAATAAT
Organism: Leuciscus leuciscus; assembly: GCF_965113295.1. NCBI lineage: Eukaryota > Metazoa > Chordata > Actinopteri > Cypriniformes > Leuciscidae > Leuciscus > Leuciscus leuciscus. The sequence continues at coordinate 13,617,265 of NC_138745.1, forward strand.
TATCGAAAAAAAGTTGAACTTTTGCATTTGCCTGGCTGTAACAGGCTCATTTAGGAAAGGGGAGGGACAAAAAACACTCAAAAGCCTATACAACCTAAGGGAAAACACCAAACTTCACAAAAATCGATGAGCATATGTGTCCTAACATGGTGAAGAAGCATGCCAAGTTTCGTGAAGATCGGACAATAGGTGGCGCTATAACTGGCAAAAACGTTTCTTCTTATTAGGGGTTCAAGCATGAAATGCTGAAACCCTATTGTAATTGTACTGATTTTTATTATTATTATTATTATTATTATTCCGCCCTAAAACGCATCGTGCAGACCAAACTGTAAGAGCTGGAACCTTGAAACTTGGCCAAATGATAGTGCTCAATTTGGGGAAAACCTATCAAAATATGGCCCAGATTGGCCAATAGGTGGTGCTATAATGACCACATTTACTGAATTGGCCATAACTCCTACATACTTTGTCATAGAGGCTCAATTTTAGCATCACTGTGATCCCTGGCTCCAGACGAACAACCTGGCTATCTCCAAATCCCGATTTGAGCAAAAAAAAAATTTATATGGCCACTTTTGTCCAAAGCTTACTTTGGCAAACTAGTCCCTGGTTTTTGGTCCAATCGGAACCAGACCAGTCTAGGACAATTCTCTGGACTGTCTAGATAAATAATTATCGAAAAAAAGTTGAACTTTTGCATTTGCCTGGCTGTAACAGGCTCATTTAGGAAAGGGGAGGGACAAAAAACACTCAAAAGCCTATACAACCTAAGGGAAAACACCAAACTTCACAAAAATCGATGAGCATATGTGTCCTAACATGGTGAAGAAGCATGCCAAGTTTCGTGAAGATCGGACAATAGGTGGCGCTATAACTGGCAAAAACGTTTCTTCTTATTAGGGGTTCAAGCATGAAATGCTGAAACCCTATTGTAATTGTACTGATTTTTATTATTATTATTATTATTATTATTCCGCCCTAAAACGCATCGTGCAGACCAAACTGTAAGAGCTGGAACCTTGAAACTTGGCCAAATGATAGTGCTCAATTTGGGGAAAACCTATCAAAATATGGCCCAGATTGGCCAATAGGTGGTGCTATAATGACCACATTTACTGAATTGGCCATAACTCCTACATACTTTGTCATAGAGGCTCAATTTTAGCATCACTGTGATCCCTGGCTCCAGACGAACAACCTGGCTATCTCCAAATCCCGATTTGAGCAAAAAAAAAATTTATATGGCCACTTTTGTCCAAAGCTTACTTTGGCAAACTAGTCCCTGGTTTTTGGTCCAATCGGAACCAGACCAGTCTAGGACAATTCTCTGGACTGTCTAGATAAATAATTATCGAAAAAAAGTTGAACTTTTGCATTTGCCTGGCTGTAACAGGCTCATTTAGGAAAGGGGAGGGACAAAAAACACTCAAAAGCCTATACAACCTAAGGGAAAACACCAAACTTCACAAAAATCGATGAGCATATGTGTCCTAACATGGTGAAGAAGCATGCCAAGTTTCGTGAAGATCGGACAATAGGTGGCGCTATAACTGGCAAAAACGTTTCTTCTTATTAGGGGTTCAAGCATGAAATGCTGAAACCCTATTGTAATTGTACTGATTTTTATTATTATTATTATTATTATTATTCCGCCCTAAAACGCATCGTGCAGACCAAACTGTAAGAGCTGGAACCTTGAAACTTGGCCAAATGATAGTGCTCAATTTGGGGAAAACCTATCAAAATATGGCCCAGATTGGCCAATAGGTGGTGCTATAATGACCACATTTACTGAATTGGCCATAACTCCTACATACTTTGTCATAGAGGCTCAATTTTAGCATCACTGTGATCCCTGGCTCCAGACGAACAACCTGGCTATCTCCAAATCCCGATTTGAGCAAAAAAAAAATTTATATGGCCACTTTTGTCCAAAGCTTACTTTGGCAAACTAGTCCCTGGTTTTTGGTCCAATCGGAACCAGACCAGTCTAGGACAATTCTCTGGACTGTCTAGATAAATAATTATCGAAAAAAAGTTGAACTTTTGCATTTGCCTGGCTGTAACAGGCTCATTTAGGAAAGGGGAGGGACAAAAAACACTCAAAAGCCTATACAACCTAAGGGAAAACACCAAACTTCACAAAAATCGATGAGCATATGTGTCCTAACATGGTGAAGAAGCATGCCAAGTTTCGTGAAGATCGGACAATAGGTGGCGCTATAACTGGCAAAAACGTTTCTTCTTATTAGGGGTTCAAGCATGAAATGCTGAAACCCTATTGTAATTGTACTGATTTTTATTATTATTATTATTATTATTATTCCGCCCTAAAACGCATCGTGCAGACCAAACTGTAAGAGCTGGAACCTTGAAACTTGGCCAAATGATAGTGCTCAATTTGGGGAAAACCTATCAAAATATGGCCCAGATTGGCCAATAGGTGGTGCTATAATGACCACATTTACTGAATTGGCCATAACTCCTACATACTTTGTCATAGAGGCTCAATTTTAGCATCACTGTGATCCCTGGCTCCAGACGAACAACCTGGCTATCTCCAAATCCCGATTTGAGCAAAAAAAAAATTTATATGGCCACTTTTGTCCAAAGCTTACTTTGGCAAACTAGTCCCTGGTTTTTGGTCCAATCGGAACCAGACCAGTCTAGGACAATTCTCTGGACTGTCTAGATAAATAATTATCGAAAAAAAGTTGAACTTTTGCATTTGCCTGGCTGTAACAGGCTCATTTAGGAAAGGGGAGGGACAAAAAACACTCAAAAGCCTATACAACCTAAGGGAAAACACCAAACTTCACAAAAATCGATGAGCATATGTGTCCTAACATGGTGAAGAAGCATGCCAAGTTTCGTGAAGATCGGACAATAGGTGGCGCTATAACTGGCAAAAACGTTTCTTCTTATTAGGGGTTCAAGCATGAAATGCTGAAACCCTATTGTAATTGTACTGATTTTTATTATTATTATTATTATTATTATTCCGCCCTAAAACGCATCGTGCAGACCAAACTGTAAGAGCTGGAACCTTGAAACTTGGCCAAATGATAGTGCTCAATTTGGGGAAAACCTATCAAAATATGGCCCAGATTGGCCAATAGGTGGTGCTATAATGACCACATTTACTGAATTGGCCATAACTCCTACATACTTTGTCATAGAGGCTCAATTTTAGCATCACTGTGATCCCTGGCTCCAGACGAACAACCTGGCTATCTCCAAATCCCGATTTGAGCAAAAAAAAAATTTATATGGCCACTTTTGTCCAAAGCTTACTTTGGCAAACTAGTCCCTGGTTTTTGGTCCAATCGGAACCAGACCAGTCTAGGACAATTCTCTGGACTGTCTAGATAAATAATTATCGAAAAAAAGTTGAACTTTTGCATTTGCCTGGCTGTAACAGGCTCATTTAGGAAAGGGGAGGGACAAAAAACACTCAAAAGCCTATACAACCTAAGGGAAAACACCAAACTTCACAAAAATCGATGAGCATATGTGTCCTAACATGGTGAAGAAGCATGCCAAGTTTCGTGAAGATCGGACAATAGGTGGCGCTATAACTGGCAAAAACGTTTCTTCTTATTAGGGGTTCAAGCATGAAATGCTGAAACCCTATTGTAATTGTACTGATTTTTATTATTATTATTATTATTATTATTCCGCCCTAAAACGCATCGTGCAGACCAAACTGTAAGAGCTGGAACCTTGAAACTTGGCCAAATGATAGTGCTCAATTTGGGGAAAACCTATCAAAATATGGCCCAGATTGGCCAATAGGTGGTGCTATAATGACCACATTTACTGAATTGGCCATAACTCCTACATACTTTGTCATAGAGGCTCAATTTTAGCATCACTGTGATCCCTGGCTCCAGACGAACAACCTGGCTATCTCCAAATCCCGATTTGAGCAAAAAAAAAATTTATATGGCCACTTTTGTCCAAAGCTTACTTTGGCAAACTAGTCCCTGGTTTTTGGTCCAATCGGAACCAGACCAGTCTAGGACAATTCTCTGGACTGTCTAGATAAATAATTATCGAAAAAAAGTTGAACTTTTGCATTTGCCTGGCTGTAACAGGCTCATTTAGGAAAGGGGAGGGACAAAAAACACTCAAAAGCCTATACAACCTAAGGGAAAACACCAAACTTCACAAAAATCGATGAGCATATGTGTCCTAACATGGTGAAGAAGCATGCCAAGTTTCGTGAAGATCGGACAATAGGTGGCGCTATAACTGGCAAAAACGTTTCTTCTTATTAGGGGTTCAAGCATGAAATGCTGAAACCCTATTGTAATTGTACTGATTTTTATTATTATTATTATTATTATTATTCCGCCCTAAAACGCATCGTGCAGACCAAACTGTAAGAGCTGGAACCTTGAAACTTGGCCAAATGATAGTGCTCAATTTGGGGAAAACCTATCAAAATATGGCCCAGATTGGCCAATAGGTGGTGCTATAATGACCACATTTACTGAATTGGCCATAACTCCTACATACTTTGTCATAGAGGCTCAATTTTAGCATCACTGTGATCCCTGGCTCCAGACGAACAACCTGGCTATCTCCAAATCCCGATTTGAGCAAAAAAAAAATTTATATGGCCACTTTTGTCCAAAGCTTACTTTGGCAAACTAGTCCCTGGTTTTTGGTCCAATCGGAACCAGACCAGTCTAGGACAATTCTCTGGACTGTCTAGATAAATAATTATCGAAAAAAAGTTGAACTTTTGCATTTGCCTGGCTGTAACAGGCTCATTTAGGAAAGGGGAGGGACAAAAAACACTCAAAAGCCTATACAACCTAAGGGAAAACACCAAACTTCACAAAAATCGATGAGCATATGTGTCCTAACATGGTGAAGAAGCATGCCAAGTTTCGTGAAGATCGGACAATAGGTGGCGCTATAACTGGCAAAAACGTTTCTTCTTATTAGGGGTTCAAGCATGAAATGCTGAAACCCTATTGTAATTGTACTGATTTTTATTATTATTATTATTATTATTATTCCGCCCTAAAACGCATCGTGCAGACCAAACTGTAAGAGCTGGAACCTTGAAACTTGGCCAAATGATAGTGCTCAATTTGGGGAAAACCTATCAAAATATGGCCCAGATTGGCCAATAGGTGGTGCTATAATGACCACATTTACTGAATTGGCCATAACTCCTACATACTTTGTCATAGAGGCTCAATTTTAGCATCACTGTGATCCCTGGCTCCAGACGAACAACCTGGCTATCTCCAAATCCCGATTTGAGCAAAAAAAAAATTTATATGGCCACTTTTGTCCAAAGCTTACTTTGGCAAACTAGTCCCTGGTTTTTGGTCCAATCGGAACCAGACCAGTCTAGGACAATTCTCTGGACTGTCTAGATAAATAATTATCGAAAAAAAGTTGAACTTTTGCATTTGCCTGGCTGTAACAGGCTCATTTAGGAAAGGGGAGGGACAAAAAACACTCAAAAGCCTATACAACCTAAGGGAAAACACCAAACTTCACAAAAATCGATGAGCATATGTGTCCTAACATGGTGAAGAAGCATGCCAAGTTTCGTGAAGATCGGACAATAGGTGGCGCTATAACTGGCAAAAACGTTTCTTCTTATTAGGGGTTCAAGCATGAAATGCTGAAACCCTATTGTAATTGTACTGATTTTTATTATTATTATTATTATTATTATTCCGCCCTAAAACGCATCGTGCAGACCAAACTGTAAGAGCTGGAACCTTGAAACTTGGCCAAATGATAGTGCTCAATTTGGGGAAAACCTATCAAAATATGGCCCAGATTGGCCAATAGGTGGTGCTATAATGACCACATTTACTGAATTGGCCATAACTCCTACATACTTTGTCATAGAGGCTCAATTTTAGCATCACTGTGATCCCTGGCTCCAGACGAACAACCTGGCTATCTCCAAATCCCGATTTGAGCAAAAAAAAAATTTATATGGCCACTTTTGTCCAAAGCTTACTTTGGCAAACTAGTCCCTGGTTTTTGGTCCAATCGGAACCAGACCAGTCTAGGACAATTCTCTGGACTGTCTAGATAAATAATTATCGAAAAAAAGTTGAACTTTTGCATTTGCCTGGCTGTAACAGGCTCATTTAGGAAAGGGGAGGGACAAAAAACACTCAAAAGCCTATACAACCTAAGGGAAAACACCAAACTTCACAAAAATCGATGAGCATATGTGTCCTAACATGGTGAAGAAGCATGCCAAGTTTCGTGAAGATCGGACAATAGGTGGCGCTATAACTGGCAAAAACGTTTCTTCTTATTAGGGGTTCAAGCATGAAATGCTGAAACCCTATTGTAATTGTACTGATTTTTATTATTATTATTATTATTATTATTCCGCCCTAAAACGCATCGTGCAGACCAAACTGTAAGAGCTGGAACCTTGAAACTTGGCCAAATGATAGTGCTCAATTTGGGGAAAACCTATCAAAATATGGCCCAGATTGGCCAATAGGTGGTGCTATAATGACCACATTTACTGAATTGGCCATAACTCCTACATACTTTGTCATAGAGGCTCAATTTTAGCATCACTGTGATCCCTGGCTCCAGACGAACAACCTGGCTATCTCCAAATCCCGATTTGAGCAAAAAAAAAATTTATATGGCCACTTTTGTCCAAAGCTTACTTTGGCAAACTAGTCCCTGGTTTTTGGTCCAATCGGAACCAGACCAGTCTAGGACAATTCTCTGGACTGTCTAGATAAATAATTATCGAAAAAAAGTTGAACTTTTGCATTTGCCTGGCTGTAACAGGCTCATTTAGGAAAGGGGAGGGACAAAAAACACTCAAAAGCCTATACAACCTAAGGGAAAACACCAAACTTCACAAAAATCGATGAGCATATGTGTCCTAACATGGTGAAGAAGCATGCCAAGTTTCGTGAAGATCGGACAATAGGTGGCGCTATAACTGGCAAAAACGTTTCTTCTTATTAGGGGTTCAAGCATGAAATGCTGAAACCCTATTGTAATTGTACTGATTTTTATTATTAGGGGTTCAAGCACGAAGTGCTGAAACCCTATTGTAATTGTACTGATTTTTATTATTATTATTATTATTATTATTCTTCCGCCGTAAAACGCATCGTGCAGCCCAAACCGTAAGTGCTAGAGACTTGAAACTTGGCCAGATGGTAGTACAAAAATCGAGGAGAGGTTATCAAATTATGACGCTGATTGGCCCATAGGTGGCGCTATAGCAACCAAAAGCGCGAAACTGGTCATAACTCCTAGACGATAAGTCATAGACTCAAGTGTCTTATATCATTGGAAAGCTGGACGCCTGACGAACAAAACGTATATCTCCGATTTTATTTCCGTCATGATAGATTTTCCGCCATTTTGAATTTTGTCAAAAACCTACTTTTGCAAACTAGTCCCTGGTTTTTCGTCCGATCGGAACCAAACCAGAGCAGAATTGTTCTCTGAAGTCTGAAGATCAATAATTATCGAAAAAAAGTCGAAATTCCGATTCCTGGTCGCTAGGGGGTGATAAATTAAGGTTGTGGGAGGAGCCTATTTTACTAAAATGGCTATAACTCGAGAAGTAAATGAGATATCTTCACCAAACTTGGCACACATGTTTAAGAGGTCAATCTGAGGTCAGAGTAAAAAAAATTGCGTCGATTGGCCACATGGTGGCGCTATAAACAAAAAAAAACATATAGACACCTGACCGTTTTTCCAAATGACTTGAAATTTGGTATGCAGTGTCTTGGCCCAAGGGGCCACCTATGTCTAAAAGGATATTGGCGTATCTCGAAAAACATGGCCGCCATTGGCCAATGAGGTTTGACCACCGTTAACGAAGTCCGATCGGAGCGAAACTCGGTGGGCATGTTCGGCTCAAGCCCCTAGAGGTCTGTGAGAATTTTGAAAGAAATCGGCCACTAGTTGGCGCTAACGAGTTTTATGGCTCTGTAATCACGTGGTGTTACACTGATCATCACAAAATGCATATCATCTTATAGATCTGCTCATGCTGAACAACTTTGCCTCAAGAACCATTGCTGTCAATCAAACCGTTCATTAAATATTCATGAATATGTTAAAAACCTACTTTTGCGAACTAGTCCCTGGTTTTTCGCCCGATCGGAACCAGACCAGTCTAGGACAATTCTCTGGACTCTCTAGAACAATAATTATTGAAAAAAAGTTGAACTTTTGCATTTGGGTGGCTGTAATAGGGTAATTTATAAAAAGGGGCGTGGCAAAATACACTAATTTGCCTATAAATCATAAATGAAAACTCAGAACTTCACAAAAATTGGTGAGCATATGTGACATAACATCATTAACAAGCATGCCAAATTTTATGGAGATCGGACCAAAGGTGGCGCTATAACTGTTAAAAAGCTTTAAAACCATATATTTCCCATGGTAAACTGCCTGTATTGGCTGTAAATGGTCTTTTCCGTCTATTATGTCAGTTGTTAAATGCTTGCTAAATAAAACTTAATGTCTTTTGATGCTTGTGTGCTTAAAGGCCTTAAAGGCCTTAACTGCTTGAACCCCGATAAATGCTGCTTGCAGCTTTAATTAGGGGTTCAAGCACGAAGTGCTGAAACCCTATTGTAATTGTCCTGATTTTTATTATTATTTTTCTTCTGCCGTAAAACGCATCGTGCAGCCTAAACCGTAAGTGCTGGAAATTTGAAACTTTGCCAAATGGTAGTACAAAAATCGAGGAGAGGTTCAGAGAGTATGACCCCGATTGGCCCATAGGTGGCGCTATAGCAACCAAAAGCGCGAAACTGCTCATAACTCCTAGACCATATGTCGTAGACTCAAGTGTCTTATATCATTGGAAAGCTGGAACACTGAAGAACAAAACGTATATCTCCGATTTCATTTCCGGTATGCAAATTTTTCCGTCATTTTGAATTTTGTCAAAAACCTACTTTTGCGAACTAGTCCTAGGTTTTTCGTTCGATCGGAACCAAACCAGTGCAGAAATGTTCTCTGGAGTCTGAATATCAATAATTATCGAAAAAAAGTTTAAATTTCGATTCTCGGTCGCTAGGGGGCGCAAAACTATTGTTGTGGGAGGAGCCTATTTTACTAAATGGGCTACAACTCAAGATGTAAATGAGGTATCTTCACCAAACTCGGTCCACATGTGTAGGAGTTCAATCTTGGGTCACAGTAAAAAAATCGCGACGATTGAACACTAGGTGGCGCTATAACATGAAAAAAACATGAAAAGGGCTATGACGACCTGACCGTTTGTCCGATTGACTTGAAAATTGGTATGCAGTGTCTTGGTCCAAGGTGCCATGTATGTCTATGAGGACATTGGCGTATCTCAAAAAACATGGCCGCCATCGGCCAATGAAATTTGAGCACCTATTAGACAAGGTTTACGGAGGCTGATCGGAACAAAACTCGGTAGGCATGTTCGACTCATGGCCCTAGAGGTCTGTAAGAATTTTGAAAGAAATCGGCCACTAGTTGGCGCTAACGAGTTTAATGGCTCTGTAATCACGTGGTGTTACACTTATTGTCACAAAATGCATACCATTTGATAGATCTCCTCTTGTTGAACAACTTTGCCTCAAGAACCATTGCTGTCAATCAAACCGTTCATTAAATATTCGTAATTATGTTAAAAACCTACTTTTGCGAACTAGTCCCTGGTTTTTCGCCCGATCAGAACCAAACCAGTCTAGGACAATTCTATGGACTCTCTAGGTCAATAATTATCAAAAAAAAGTTGAACTTTTGCATTTTTCTCATGGGTATATTGGGTCATAAAGAAAATGGGCGTGGCAAAATGCACTCAAAAGCCTATAAATCCTAAACGAAAACTCAGAACTTCACAAAAATTGATGAGCATATGTGACATAACATCATTAACAAGCATGCAACATTTTATGGAGATCGGACCATAGGTGGCGCTATAACTGTTAAAAGGCTTTAAAACCATATATTTCCTATGGTAAATTGCCTGTATTGGCTGTAAATAGTGTTTTCCATCTATGAACATATAATGTTCATATAATAATGTTCAAAACCAGTGCAGTGCAATTCTCTGGACTCTCTAGATAAATAATTGTCAGAAAAAGTATAACTTCTTCATTTGGATAGCTATAATAGGGTCACTTCAATATGTAGCCTTAAAATGAATACCATGACATATTAAGCCAATAAGTGGTATTTTACTGCCCCCTGCTGTCATTTCATCATACTACTCCGTAATATTGTTATATAATTCATATTTAGACTTTATAAAATCATTATTTTAACATTTAACATGAAAACGAAAGTAAAACGGCATTTAGGCCACGCCCCCCCAGTACAAATTCACTCATAACTCGAAAACGGAAAGTCGTTGCGCGCTCAAATTTTGATGGTAAGGACCTCTCCGGGCTCTTGATCGAAACGTGTCATCGCGGGCCTCGGGAGCGCGCCCCCCGCCGAAGGCAAGTTCGCGGGACCCCCGACTTTGAACGGCCGTAACTCCCGACTCAGACCACCCTGAACCTTGTGTGAGAGCTCGTTGGAAAGGGCCCGTCCTTGGCTAGCTTCGATTCAAATGTGGTGTAATTTGCCCTGGGCATTCCAGAGATAAAAAGCCTCAAAAGATATGCCTTTGAACAGTAATAACTCCCGGGCCCAATCGCCCAAAAACACCGCGATGGTCTCATTCAACAGGGCTCCTCAAGCACTATCTATGCTCTGAGTTTCAGAATTTTTCGCCTTCTGGTTCCCGAGATATAAGTGAAAAACCAAATTCCCATTCATTCATTCAAACACTTCAACTGTAAGATGGAGGCTGTAATTCCACTGTTGTCAACTAGAGGGAGCAGCAGTATTAGACATAGTATTAATCTTTTTATCAGCTTTCAGCTTTAGCCAACAAACAAATGGTTAAAGCTATTTTTTTTTATTATTATTGGACTGATAATATAGATCACAATGAAATATATGAAATGGTTAGACCATTAAAATATTTTTTCACAATAACACATCCTAAAGACATTGAAAACATATTTGTATATGTGTGTGTGTGTGTGTGTGTGTGTGTGTGTGTGTGTGTGTGTGTGTGTGTGTGTAAGCATGCATTATTGAGTTAACATGGAAAACACTTATATTACAATAACTATTATAACACAATCATATTTTGTCAGTGTTTATCACTTCATTTGCACTGACACTTCACATAATTGCTAGTAATGTGGTAAATCACGCTAGAAACATGGTAAATCATAGTAAATAATTGATGGTCTCATTCAACAGGGCTCCTCAAGCACTATCTATGCTCTGAGTTTCAGAATTTTTCGCCTTCTGGTTCCCGAGATATAAGTGAAAAACCAAATTCCCATTCAGTCATTCATTCAATCACTTCAACTGTAATATGGAAGCTGTAATACCACTGTCCACTAGAGGGAGCAGCAGGATTACGCATGACCTTTTCATTAGTTTTCAGTATTGGGAAACAAACAAATGCTTTAAAAAGCAATCTTTTTTTTCTTTTTGTTTTTCTTTTCTTTTTTATATTATTAGATCACAAAGGAATTCTAATAGACCAATAAATATATTTTCTCAATAACATATTCCAAAACATTAAAAACATATTTGTATTTGTGTATGTTTATTTCTGTGTGTGTGTGTGTGTGTGTGTGTGTGTGTGTGTGTGTGTGTGTGTGTGTGTGTGTGTGTGTGTGTGTGTGTGTGTGTGTAAGCATTATTGAGTTAACATGGAAAAACTGGTTTGCTTTAGTCCAGAAAACTGGTGAAAATCATGAAGTTTAAAGTGAAAGTGAGCCAATAAGTGGTCTTCTTCTGCCCTCTGCTGGCCATTCTACTTATTAATGAAGTCTTTTCACATGTGCTCACATTCATATTTAGACTCTAAAAATCACTTATATAACAATAACTATTATAACACAATCAGATTTTGTCAGTGTTTATCACTTCATTTGCACTGACACTTCACATAATTGCTAGAAACATGGTAAATCATAGTAAATAATACTATAATGTGGTGTATCAAGGTAAACCATGCTAGAATCCTGGCAAATCATTCTAGAACGTGGTAAATCATGGTAAACTATGCTAAAACAGGGTAAATCATGGTAAACCATGATAAACTATGGTAAATCATGTTAGAATTTGGTATATCATGGTAAATCATGCTAGAACAGGGTAAATCATGGTAAACTATGATAAATCATGATAAACTATGGTAAACCATGCTAGAATCACAGTAAACAATGGTAAATCATACTAGAATGTAGTATATCATGGTAAATCATGCTAGAATATGGTAAATCAAAGTAAACTAAGATAAAATCATGGTAAACTATGTAAATCATGCTAGAATCATAGTAAATAATACTAGAATGTGGTAAATTATTGTGGGAGGAGCCTATTTTACTAAAATGGCTATAACTCAAGAAGTAAATGAGATATCTTCACCAAACTCAGTACACATGTGTATGGGTTCAATTTGAGGTCACAGTAAACAATTTTATGGAGATCGGTCCATAGATGGCACTATAACTGCTATAAAAAGCTTTAAAACCATATATTTCCTATGGTACATTGCCTGTATTGGCTGTAAATGGTCTTTTCCATCTATTATGTCAGTGGTTACATGCTTGCTAAATAAAACTTAATAACTTTTTATGCTTTTTTGCTTAAAAGGCCTTAAATGCTTGAACCCCGATAAATGCTGCTTGCAGCTTTAATTAGGGGTTCAAGCACGAAGTGCTGAAACCCTATTGTAATTGTCCTGATTTTTATTATTATTTTTCTTCTGCCGTAAAACGCATCGTGCAGCCCAAACCGTAAGAGCTGGAACTTTGAAACTTTGCCATATGGTAGTACAAAAATCGAGGAGAGGTTATCAAATTATGACCTCGAATGGCCCATAGGTGGCGCTATAGCGACCAAAAGCGCGAAACTGCTCATAACTCCTAGACCGTATGTCGTAGACTCAAGTGTCTTATATCATTGGAAAGCTGGATGCCTGACGAACAAAACGTATATCTCCGATTTCATTTCCGCCATGATAGATTTTCCGCCATTTTGAATTTTGTCAAAAACCTACTTTTGCGAACTAGTCCCTGTTTTTTTGCCCGATCGGAACCAAACCAGTGCAGAAATGTTCTCTGCAGTCTGAATATCAATAATTATCGAAAAAAAGTTGAAATTTCCATTCACGGTCGCTAAGGGGCGCCCAAATGTATGTTGTGGGAGGAGCCTATTTTACTAAAACGGCTATAACTCCAGAAGTAAATGAGGTATCTTCACCAAACTCGGTACAAATGTGTAAGAGGTCAATTTGAGGTCACAGTAAAAAAACCGCGGCGAATGGCCACATGGTGGCGCTATAACATGAAAAAAACATAAAACGGCCCATAACCACCTGACCGTTAGTCCGATTGACTTGAAAATTGGTATGCAGTGTCTTGGTCCAAGGTGCCATGTATGTCTATGAGGACATTGGTGTATCTCAAAAAACATGGCCGCCATCGGCCAATGAAGTTTGAGCACCTATAAGACAAGGTTAACGGACGTCGATCGGAACGAAACTCGATGGGCATGTTCGACTCATGGCCCTAGAGGTCTGTAAGAATTTTGAAAGAAATCGGCCACTAGTTGGCGCTAACGAGTTTTTTTGGCTCTGTAATCACGTGGTGTTACACTTATCGTCATAAAATGCATATCATTTGATAGATCTGCTCATGTTCAACAACTTTGCCTCAAGAACCACTAATGTCAATCAAACCATTAATTAATTATTCATGAATATGTTAAAAACCTACTTTTGCGAACTAGTCCCTGGTTTTTCGCCCGATCGGAACCAGACCAGTCTAGGACAATTCTCTGGACTCTCTAGATCAATAATTATCGAAAAAAAGTTTAACTTTTGCATTTTTCGCATGGGTATATTGGGTCATAAAGAAAATGGGCGTGGCAAAATGCACTCAAAAGCCTATAAATCCTAAAGGAAAACTCAGAACTTCACAAAAATTGATGAGCATATGTGACATAACATGCTAAAGAAGCATGGAAATTTTTATGAAGATCGGACCATAGTTGGCGCTATAACTGTTAAAAAGCTTTAAAACCATATATTTCCTATGGTAAATTGCCTGTATTGGCTGTAAATTGTGTTTTCCATATGATCATATAATGTTTATAAAATAATCTTAAAAACCAGTGCAATACAATTCTCTGGACTCACTAGATCAATAATTGTCAGAAAAAGTTGAACTACTTCATTTGGATAGCTATAATAGGGTCACTTCAATATGTAGCCTTAAAATGAATACCATATTAAGCCAATAAGTGGTATTTTACTGCCCCCTGCTGTCATTTCATCATACTACTCCCTAATATTGTTATATAATTCATATTTAGACTTTATAAAATCATTATTTTAACATTTAACATGAAAACGAAAGTAAAACGGCATTTAGGCCACGCCCCCCCAGTACAAATTCACTCATAACTCGAAAACGGAAAGTCGTTGCGCGCTCAAATTTTTATGGTAAGGTCCTCTCCGGGCTCTTGATCGAAACGTGTCGTCGCGGGCCTCGGGAGCGCGCCCCCCCCTCGGATCGCCAGACCGCGGGACCCCCGACTTTGAACGGCCGTAGCTCCCGACCCAGACCACCCTGAACCTTGTGTGAGAGCTCGTTGGAAAGGGCCCGTCCTTGGCTAGCTTCGATTCAAATGTGGTGTAATTTGCCCTGGGCATTCCAGAGATAAAAGCCTCAAAAGACATGCCTTTGAACAGTCATAACTCCCGAACCCAATCGCCCAAAAACACCGCGATGGTCTCATTGAACAGGGCTCCTCAAGCACTATCTATGCTCTGAGGTTCAGAATTTTTCGCCTTCTGGTTCCCGAGATATAAGTGAAAAACCAAATTCCCAT